>NW_026732283.1:202500-303406 GCF_028476545.2 Physella acuta
ACATACACATATACATATACATATAACACCGGCCCTCGTGTTCTATCGCCCAAAGGCAGAACTTAGACAAATTTCATTTGTAATTGCACTAACCTCACTGCAGTTACTATTTGTATTTATCTTCAATTTTAACTCCAATCCTAGACATCAAACTTCTATCTCACTCTTCGACTATTACAACAGTTATCCTACTGCCGTTATCTACTGCTTAATAAGCGTCATCTCGCTTATTGTTGGTCGGGCCATACGTTTTTTGTTTCGTTCTTACCTACTGACCCATGAGTAATCTACCCTAAATCCTATCCTTAATCTTTATATAAGTAGTGTCAACAAAAGTACACAATTTTAAAATATTTATTAATTAGTTCATTTTTTAAATTCAGCTACTTTATGATTAATCACATTAAACATAACAAGTGTTTGTGTTTCTAGCTATACAACTCTTCATCTTTTCCGTAGCCCATTGCTTCTATTACACACAATGAATTGTTTTTTTTTTAAATCGTTTCACAGAAAATATCTCTAAAAGAGACCCTCATCGAAGTAAAGATGGTTATCGGATTTCTAGAAATATTAGGCACACATTCTAGAGATAATCTCAAAACCATTTGTCTGAATCTTTGCCATGTCGACGGCATGAAGTTATTTCCAGGACCGATTCGTGCATTCGACACCGTCTTAACAGTGAGTCATTTCTCGATTTCATTTTTAATGTCCATATAGGGATTTTTCTTTTTACAAGCTTTTATTCAACTCACTTCCTCGTCAGTCTGTCGTCAGTCTGTCGTCAGTCTGTCGCCAGTCTGTCATTCTAGAAGACATTGGAAGATGACATTAGATTTGACATGATTGGTTGACTAATTAATTTTGCATGAATTGATTACAATTTTGACCGAATTAGTAGGCAGTCTTATCCAACTACTCCACACGCGTCATCACGTTCAATAGCGCGTCATCACGTTCAATGGGTGTGCAATGGTTTTTAGTCATGTAACTATTGTAAATAAAAACATGTAAAGTACAAAAAAAATTCATAAATAACGTTTTAATAACAACCTTTTATGTAATACTGCACTAAAAAGGAGAAAATAAGCTTTTATGCACTAATAAGTAGAAAATAAATTATACACTACTATTTAATAACTATAAAGAAAAGCGTGGGTCACTTTAGTATCTATCGGATACCTTTACTAATATTTAGGAAGAGACCCACGCTTTTCTTAATAGTTATTTAAATAGTAGTGTATAATTTATTTTCTACTTTTTAGTGCATTATTACAAAAAAGCTTGTTATTAAAGAATTTTTAAGAATTTTTTATTCATATACAACGTTTCTGCTTAATAGTTATCTTTTTAAAGATTTAAAGAAGCTAATGTTGATTTAACTATGGAATTAAGCTTTTCAACCCGTTAAGATAGGAAATTAACTTCAAACGAATTAGGATGTTGCCATAACCCTAAAAAATAATGTCCAATTTTTGTTTTCATTTTATGATTTTGAATATTAGACACACGAATCTCCCCTCTCTAGTGCATAAAGCAAGGCTAATGATTTCAAGCGTAGATTTTGACAGTGTCGCAGTGTGACCGTCTAGCTTGACCGTCAAAATAAAATCTTCTTGACTAATGAGTTTTTGCTAGCTAGTTCACTGCTTTAGTTGTAAATGTAGTCTTACGATTAAAATATCATTACTCAATTGATAAAGTTTTTATGTGTTTTGTATCCAGAAGTTTAAAAACTTAAACAGACTTGAAATTGGATACATCAACCAACAGTTGATAGAAAACCTAGCTGAAAGTCTTTCGGCAAATTTTAAACAATTTTGCATTACTGTCCACGACGGAATAGAAGGTAAAATACTTAGCATAAAGTCTGATATTAATTCTAAAATAAGTTCATTATGAATAAAGCATAACCAGTGGAGGAACTCCACAAAAGCCCCCCCCCCCCTTCCCGCAAATTATATATATATATATATATATATATATATATATATATATATATATATATATATATATATATATATATATATATATATATATATATATATATATATATATATTCGTGAAGCGTTGCTGAGACTCTAATTTTAATTTAATTAGAATGATTCTGGATACTTGTTATTTTTTATTTACCTGTGAGCTGGTCACATAAAAGTATCCAAGTGAGAAGCACGGACTCTGAAAATTGAGTTCTACACGCCGAACTGTCGCATAATTTTTTATGAGGTTTTCATTAACACGTTACCAATCGTGTATTCATTTTAGAAAATGCTTTAAAATTAATGTTTTAATTTTTTTTAAAATTATTGTCGGCACTGCTTCCCTCTCGAACTGTGGGTCTGGCGGCATTGTAGTTCTGTCCCTGAGCATAACAAATAACATTATTACTACTATCGTAAGGTAATTATATCATGCAAACACGTTGGGTCAAGTTCGAAGCTGATGTCAACTCGGCATGGATGCCAACATAATTGCCCAAATCTGCATTGATATGTTGGCTCAAATCAGCAAGCACAAACGCAAGCATAAATGCAAACGCAAACACAAACGCCAACCAAAGCCAAAACGCAAACTCAAAGCAATACAAACAGAAACAAAACTTAAAACGCAGACAAAAACGCAGACACAAACACAAACACAAACTCAATCACACAAAATGCAAACACAAACGCAAACAATAACGCAAAGGGAAATACAAATGTAAACATAGAGGACACAGGAACGGCTTCTAAACTGTTACTGATAAAATAATAATAATTAATAAACAGAACATTCGTTGTATATAAAAAAAATAAAAGGTAGTATTCCAAATACCCCTTACCTACCACAATGGACTTTATTAAAACAATGCTAAATAGATAATTGTCTTTTTTTAAACATCAAAACAAAGTAAAGTAGGCCCTTATACTATTTTTTAATCAAAAGTAATTGGTACAAAGGGACATAATTTTTATACCTTTTTTTTCAAACAAAACTGGAATTTTCGTAAAGGGTTATACATTTAGTTTGATTTTGTTCTATTCACAATAATGTGGCAAGCGATAAAATTATAGATACATGTATATATGTATATATATATATATATATATATATATATATATATATATATATATATATATATATATAAATATATATACATATATATATATATATATATATATATATATATATATATATATATATATATATATATATATATATATATATTTATATATATTGTATATATATATATATATATGTATATATATATATATATATATATATGTATATGCATATAATTCTTTTTATAAAATAAGCAAGAATTAGCGACTGGGCATGGATGGCTTTGAAAATATCATGTCCTGATCTTGGGGTGACACTTAATGTGACTGACAACTTGAAATATGTCCTATTGTCCCCAAAAATGCCATTGGTCAACATTGCAGTGCAGCACATCGGGTCTATCTCGCATCAGGTAAGTGGTGTCCTACACTGAGCAGAGATTTACACACACACACACACCTTCATGCACACACTCATACACACATACATCACGTACACATACACACTGATACACTTACACACTCATACGCATGCACACTTATACACATGTCCATTCATACAAGTACACACTTACACACTCATACACCGTCAAACACTTACACACATACACACACACACATACACACTCATACACATACACACTCATACACATACACACTTATACACTAATACACTCATACACACACACTCATACACAGTCATACACTTACACACATACACACACATACACACTCGTACACATACACACTCATACACATACACACTCATACACATACACACTTATACACTAACACACTCATACACACACACACACTCATACACAGTCATACACTTACACACATACACACACATACACACATACACTCGTACACATTCGCACACATATAAGTATAAGTATATATGTATACAGGGGTAGACTGGCCCGCCATTCTACCGGGAAAAATCCAGTCGGCTTCAAAGGAAAAAATTCGGGTGGACCCCCAGGAAAATATTTCAGTGGGCCCCTCGGATAGGAAATTGAAATAATCCTACTAGGGTTTTTATCTTTAAAAAGAATTTGTTGGAATTTCCTTTATTTAATTATCTCCATTACTTTATAACAAGCCGTAACATTCAGGCTTTCTGTGAGAAAAACGCACAATGAAAATTTCAATCTTGGGGCTGAGGCATATAAAACGAATAGCAATGGTTGTAACAAACATGTAACAATGGTTGTAACAAATATGTAACAATGGCTGACAAAGTTTACAGACCCCCGATGTCGAAGGGCCCCAGATTACGCCAGCTTTATTTATTATTATTTAATTATCTTTTTTTACACATTCGTTTGTTTGTTTGTATGTGTATTTGTTTTGTTATTTATTGAGTCGTTTATTTATTTCAACATTTAATTTATTTTATTTGTTTATTTATGGAGAGAGAAAAAGATCTATACACATTTAAATCAATGTCTCTCTTCAGTTTGGAATTAAAAACATAGCCAAGCTGTTCAAGCACTCACTGGAAGAACTGCATATACGAGGATATTATTTTGAGCCAGATCAATATGACAAGTTTTTTACCCATTTAGCGTCTTTTCAACGCCTAACGACGTTTTCAATGTCAATGCATATTAAAACAGAACAAAACGTAACTATCTAAACACTATTCTCATTTTATTTTCTTATTTTCAGCGCAGTTAGAAGATTGTTGCAGAGGTGTAGCAACTCCTCCCGCTGGCCGGGACGAACTTTCAATTAGGCGCCCTTATATATATATATATATATATATATATATATATATATATATATATATATATATATATATATATATATATATGCCCAATAAAAATTGCGGGGAGTGTGTGTGTGTGTGTGTGTTTGCGTGAGTGTGTGTGTGTGTGTGCGCGTGCGTGCGTGTGTGCGCGCGACAGTCCGGAAAAGATTTAATAATTACGGTGTATGTTTTGCGTTCCCTAAAACTTTACTCGACGCCAATTAAACTCCCCTTAAGATGCTTTATCCTTTTAAAAACATTAATATCAGAAAAAAATAAGCCTACGGGGTCATCAATAAATGACCTCCCATTCCCATCCTTCACACATCATGGCAACACCCCACCCTAAAATAACGTCACACCTCAGCCTACAACCCCCCTCCCCCTCAAAATTGCAGTTGAATTTTTTTTTAAATACGATATTTTTTTCAAAATCTTGTCTGAACTATGTCAACATAAAGTATTTTAACAAATTTCTATAACAATTTATTAAAATAGTTCTCTAAAACACGAAATAACGCGAAATTCGTTTTCTAACATTGCTTTTTTTATAATGAAATAGTGTGACATCACAATATCTTAACCCTCCCCCCCCCCCAACTCCCCCACGCCCATCACACACCGTCACAAAGTTAGGAGCCCCTTTCCCACCTACGAATGCGAGCTCATTTATGGACGTCCCCTAATCTGAGTTGAGAGGCTAGATTGTAGCAGGTGGTAATTTGTTTAGGCCATTCTTTTACGTACCATCTTTGTAACATCCTCTGTTATGGTATGTTACATAGTTGGGATATAAGTTAGTTAGAATAAGGTCATACAAGTGATACACAATAGCAAATTATCAGAAACGTATTGTTTACACTGGAGTGCGACATGGGTATTTAGTGGACTGGTTGATTGTATAATAAAACAAGCTAGAGGGCTGACACAAGTAACACATCAACTCTACGACTTTGGCAGAACAAATTGAACTGGTTGAAGAAGCAATAATAACCGGTTTAATGATAGTGGCACCGCCCATGGCATTTAATTTAGGGTCAGCAGCAATCAAGTGCTTTTTTTAAAACTTTCTTAACCACTGTTGAATTCAAATGCATTGTCGGAAATAAAATGCAATCAAGAACTATAGCTAAATGTGAAGTTTCTTTTACTGTATGGCTCGGAGCTAGGTGGTTACAGACAGTTGAGAATAAAATAAGAGCAAGGAAAAGGTGGCGGTTAGAGAACACTATCAGACAAATAGTAAATAGCTTCACTAAGATGGTGCTAGTGAGAAGTCCTCGGGGAATAAGTCGTGAAAGAAACCGTTTTAAAATAGAGAAGGGGAGGCTGTAGTATCAGGGATCGATCTTTATAAAATCAAATGAGTTGACGAAGTGTTGTCTATGCCTATGCTCCTTGGGTTGCAAAAAAAAAAATAAAAATAAAAAGAAATCAAAAGAGTTTAGAGCAGTAGTAGATAACCTGCTTTGGATCGAACCCCAGAGGTTCGGTGATTCAGTCTTAGGACTTCGGCGGAGGTCAAAACACATACCTGGCTCATATTATTAATGATTTGATTTTAAGAGGGTTCGGTGGATGCGCATATGAACCTGGTAGGGGTTTGGTAACTCTAATAAGGTTAAGAACCACTTGTTTAGAGGGTAGTTTGTTGAAGTTGCAAGCTTATTTGGTCCACTTTTTGTCATGTCTTGAGAACAATTTCGATAAGGTAGAAAAGAGTTAAATCAGTATGTAAAGGCTTGTAGCCGTTACATTTATTCTTAACTTTGACTGTTCATAAATAAAAACTGAAGCTTAAATAAGCTTTTGAATTATTATTTTTTCTACCCCTTTGACGATCATGAGGGTCAGCGCCCGGCCCCGCCCCTCCCAGCTACGCCTATAGCTAGTGGCTATGAATTTGTTTTATTATATATTTTTTTCACTTCTGACAATTCAATTACAGTATATAAGGGTTTATGCGATATCGCTCTCTTAGTTTTTGTACTTAGAGTATACAATTAGATATGGTTGCCATGCCACCTTAAAATACGCCTTATATAGTCATATTATTTGAAAAATGTATACAAAATTTGTAATCAAAACTTTTTATTACAAATTTTGTTTGTTTTTACTGATTAAGTTGTTTTTTTTTAAATTTTTCTCGTCTTTGTTTTCACAGATTAAGTTTTTGAGGGCATTTGGAGACATGTTGAAAAGACCAAACACTTTGAGGGATGTAACCTTTAAGTATCACGACAGTCGAACCATCGGTTCTAAAGTGCGCACAGAAATAGATAAACTTAAAGAAGAATTTGGCTTACTTTTAAAGTTAGAAATTTTAGATTAAAATGATTAGTTTTTAGTTATGAACTATCAGTTTTAAATTATTTGCTTCAATAAATAGAGAGTCTTAAGGAAGACTTGAAAGAATTTGTAAATCATGGCTTGGTGCTAAAATTTATTCTTCCAATGAGAGATGAAGAGATGTATCAGTTTTTCAATGTGGATTCGAATACAAAGTCACATGGTTAAAATCACAAGTTTGAATATTTCTGATGTTTGATCTAATAGTGTTTTACTCCTAAGTTCTTGAGATGTGCAATATAATTATGGTAATATTGGTTTACATCTTTCGCATACCATTTTTTTTCAACTTCTTTTTTTTTTAAATTTTTTTACTGTTAAAAAAATAAAGATTGTTTGTAATACATTTTTTAAAACTGTTTGTTTACTGTTGAAAAATAGAGATTATTTTTAACTTTTCTGTACAGTTTTAACACAAATGTAAAAACAGACTTAGCTATGAACTATCAGTTTTAAATGATTTGTATTTTAAATTGAAGAAATCTAAAAAAAAAACGTACGTTAAAAAATATGTTAACGTATGTCCATTAAAAATACAGAAAAATTATTTCATGCAATAACATATTTTGTTTGTATATTATGTAAATATTTTGGGGTTAAGCGTTCTTATTGAAGATTATTAAACAGTTTAATTTTTTAACTTATGTATGAACATTGGTATAATGTATGAGTTGTTTAAATGGCTCGAAAATATTTTTTTCTAATTTGTATTAAATATTAAGTAATTAAAAAGAAAAAAGTTATCATTTAAATAACTATTGAAATATTTACACGTTCTGTTTAAATTGCTTTTTCATTATTCAATGATATTAACTATATTACTCACATTAAAATTGTTAAACATGTGAACTTACAGGCTTGTTAGTATTATTTATGGCTGAAATAACGAGTAAATGTTTACAATATGTAACATTTGTGATCCTTGTAACGTTGCTATTCCACTGTTTAGAACTCGCTTTAGTTATTTTTTTGCATGTGAAGGGTTGAAAACATGACAGTTAGAAACGAATGCTTTAAGGCCACAGTAAGATGCATCGTGTGTGTTGTGTGTCTATTGTGTGTGTATCTCCGTTCGTGTGTGTCTGTGTGTGTTATGTTTGTGTCTTTATGATTATGGTGACAATACACTAACCTTGAGCAGAGAACGTCAAAGATTTTTTTCTATTTTAAATAACTTAAACTTTTTAAAATAGAATAGAATCTCGTAGAAAAAAGAATTGCGCACTAAGTGAACGCTATACAAAACGTGTATAATAGTGCTGAATAGTATTATTAGTACTTTATATAAATTCACATGCGTTTTTTGAGAAATTGGAAATAACGTAAATTACTACTTCTGGTCAACGGAAATTACTCAAAATTTGACAGAAGGCAGATAATTAGATCTTTTACTTACATCGGACATTTCATTTATCTATCTGAAATAGTACTTAAGTTATAGGCTTTTGAAAAATTGAAAGTAGAAAAAGTTCCACTTCCGGTTATCGGAAATCGCTCGAAAGTTTACACGGATCTACGATTTAGATAAACTTATATATGAAATTTCACCAACTTAGCTGTAACGGTACTCAAGTTATCGTGTTTACAGACACACACAAACACATACACACATAGACATACGGACAAGATTGCAAAATTTTTTTTTCCTTCCGACTCAGTGAGTGTAAAACGTCGAGATTTGAAAAACATCTCGATTTTTGTTTTGCACGATTACAAGACTTTCTTAATACTTCGTATATACGAGAAAGTAAAAACAACTCACAACAACCGAATTCTGAAAAACAAAAAACAAAAACGAAAGCAAGTACAAGTTTTAGGCCTATTAATTTTGAAGACAAACGACATCATGGGCCAACTCTATCAATCATTGAAAAAAGTAGGCCCATATGTTTATTAAAAACAATAGGGCCAACTGCATGAAAAATGTAAAAACACATACATCTACGGCAACAGCACCTCTATTTATAATATGCAGTACAGAGTTACGTTAAACAGTTATAGGACATAAACCCGGTGTGGGTCTATGATGAAAATGTTCCATGCAGCTAAACAAACTATTACTTTTTATTCTTCTTTTTCATTTCATAATTAAATTGTTGTAATATTCTGTAGCAATGTTTGGTGGATTCGTATCGAAGAATCATTTAAATATAGCAATCGTTATAAGTTAATTTCATTTAAAATATTTTTTTCAACAAATCATTCAGATTATTTTAATATTTAATAATAATTAGATATTTTTGAAAATTCATCATCGTCATTTCTCGTTCGTGCCCAAGACACATAGGGCGGATTAAGTAGAGTTTATTTGCTTTAAGGACCTCTGCATATGAAGGGATATCGTGGTCAGCAGGGGCGTAGCGAGGGGGGGGGGGGGGGGGGGCGAAGGGTGCGGACCGCACCGGGTGACACCATTTAGGGGGGTGACACCAAGGCAAAAAATAGCAGAATATATAGAGAAAAACTTGAGGGGGGGGGGTGCAAATCGAAAACTTGAGGGGGGGGGGGGTGCAAATCGAAAATTTGAAAGTTTGTCCCCGGTAAGGGTCGCTACGCCCCTGGGGGGGGGTGACACCATTAAGTGCCACACCGGGTGACACCCGACCTTGCTACGCTACTGGTGGTCAGCACTATGCCCAGCTGTCTTTGTCTTTGAGTTAGGTTCCCATCAGGGCTAGATGGACTCAGGGACATTCTACTGACTTAAACCCGAACTCGAGACTCTCGGGTTAGCAGTCTAGCTCTCTAAACGCTAGTCCATGCCGTCCCATTTAAAAAAAACAACTAATAAACACATGTATTATTGAATTTGTCCATAATAAAAAAGGGAAAAAATATTATACTATTTTTGAACGTCCACACAGGGTATTGATGTGGGGGTTCTTTAAATGGGCAATGTGGACAAATGGATGGTTAAAAGCTATTATTTTGAGGGGTGTGGGGTTATTGACGAGTTGCAGAGCTATGTTTTAATTAGACCTGGAGTATGTTCTTGGTGTTGATAATTTTGTACCTAGAGTGTTTGGAAATTGTAAAGATACAATTATAGGTACAAAGGTGATAGTTACAACAGTGACAAGTAAAAGTCTTTTGACGTCATAATTGCTAGAAGATGGAATCACCGGACAGTGTTTGCACTACAGAGACAGGGACGATAACATTTTCTACAGGACAAAATGGTCGATACAGGGTAAAAAGATTGCTGGACAAATCATATGGAAGTTCACGGACCGGTGTACAATGTTTTGTTGGAGTAAGTAACAGCTATAAACTAGGCCTGAGGGGAAGTCGCGTGCCAACGAAAGAGAATCTCTAAATAGCGAAAGGTTTTGTTAGTTATGTTTTCATGTCGCCTCTGCTGAGACATAGGCCGCTGACAAGAGCTTTCCAGGCGTCTCTGCCCTGGGCTAGTCTCTCCAACTATCCCCAGGCGTATCCAATCTTCTTGGTGTCTTCTTCCAGGTCACGTCTCCAGGTCTTTCTTGGTCCGCCTCTTCTCCTCCTGCCCTGTGGATTCCAGGTGAGGGACTGTCTTGTTATGCTGGATACAGGTTTCCTGAGCGTGTAGCCAATCCATTTCCATTTTCTGTGGAGGATCTCTACTTCAACTAGCAGTTGATTTGTCCCTTGCAATAGAACATCCATTCCTATGGTTTTAGGCCAGCGAATTCGAAGGATCTTTCTGAGACGATAGTCTATAAATGATTGAATTTTCTTACTTGTGGCAGTTATTCTTGACGTCTGAATAGTAAAAGAGTTGTCCTAAATTCCTTGAGCTATGGATGTGACATATGACATCATGACATGCTACATTACATGACATCAAATATATATGACTTGACTGTAAAGAGCCGACACCATGGGCCAGTTTGTACAACTTGTTTACTTAGAAGGTAAAAAAATGACACATTTATCTGGACAACAAAACCAGCTCTTCTAATAAAATATAATTTGTTTTACGCACCAATGTTTCTCTTCTATTATAATCGGATATTCACGTAGTTTCTCATTCAATTCGCGAAGGGCGTGGTTTTTCGAAAGTGTTAGATACGTTAAGAGAAAATAAACAAGTTGTCTTTAAAAAGCTGTTTGATAGATTTCATTTACAGACATGATGGCTGATGGTTGGAAAAATCTACCACATCATATTTTGTTGCAAATATTCCAACAATCTTCTCTCGACACTATTGGAGCCTCAGCTCAGGTAATGTTAGTTTTAGAACCACAATTTATAGACAGTAAATTGTTATATTTTGTTAATATTAGGCTTGTGGTGTAGAGTAGTAGCATAACATAACACTTTACCTTTGATTTGTTTTCGTTGTTATTGTCGACAAAAATTGTGCTGTTTACTAAAACAATTATCTCCGAAGAAGTTTACGTTAAGATGTCACCTCCAACCCACACCCCCCACTAACACACCCTACACACCTTTGTCGATATTGTCAATTTGTACTTAATATGCTAATTAGATTTAATTAATCGTATATTTAACTGATTAAAAGCATTAATCTTTTTTATTTTTGCACTTTTCTCCTTGGTGTCATCCGGTGCAGTCCGCACAACTCTCGTTAAGGATCTGTAATTGTCACATGTGTGAGTTAGGTTGGTTGCTACATGTGTCGGTTAAGCTGGTTGCTACATGTGTGGGTTAGGCTGGTTGCTACATGTGTGGGTTAGGCAGGTTGCTACATGGCACATGTGTTGGTTAGGCTGGTTGCTACATGTGTGGGTTAGGCTGGTTGCTACATGTGTGGGTTAGGCTGGTTGCTACATGTGTGGGTTAGGCTGGTTGCTACATGTGTGGGTTAGGCTGGTTGCTACATGTGTGAGTTAGACTGGTTGCTATATGTATGAGTTAGGTTGTTTGCTACATGTATGGGTTAGGCTGGTTGCTACATGTATAGGTTAGGCTGGTTGCTACATGTATAGGTTAGGCTGGTTGCTACATGTATAGGTTAGGCTGGTTGCTACATGTAAAGGTTAGGCTGGTTGCTACATGTGTGGGTTAGGCTGGTTGCTACATGTGTGGGTTAGGCTGGTTGCTACATGTATAGGTTAGGCTGGTTGCTACATGTAAAGGTTAGGCTGGTTGCTACATGTGTGGGTTAGGCTGGTTGCTACATGTGTGGGTTAGGCTGGTTGCTACATGTGTGGGTTAGGCTGGTTGCTACATGTGTGGGTTAGGCTGGTTGCTACATATGTGGGTTAGGCTGGTTGCTACATGTGTGGGTTAGGCTGGTTGCTACTTGTGTGGGTTAGGCTGGTTGCTACATGTGTGGGTTAGGCTGGTTGCTACATGTATAGGTTAGGCTGGTTGCTACATGTAAAGGTTAGGCTGGTTGCTACATGTGTGGGTTAGGCTGGTTGCTACATGTGTGAGTTAGGCTGGTTGCTACATGTGTGGATTAGGCTGGTTGCTACATGTGTGAGTTAGGTTGGTTGCTACATGTATGGGTTAGTCTGGTTGCTACATGTGTGAGTTAGGCTGGTTGCTACATGTGTGAGTTAGGCTGGTTGCTACATGTGTGGGTAAGGCTGGTTGCTACATGTCACATGTGTGTTTAGGCCGGTTGCTACACGTCGCTTGTGTGGGTTAGGCTGGTTGCTACATGTCACATGTGTGGGTTAGGCTGGTTGCTACATGTGTGAGTTAGGCTGGTTGCTACATGTGTGGGTTAGGCTGGTTGTTACATGTGTGAATTAGGCTGGTTGCTACATGTGTGAGTTAGGCTGGTTGCTACATGTCACATGTGTGGGTTAGGCTGGCTCCTACATGTGTGGGTTAGGTTGGTTGCAACATGTTACATGTGTGAGTTAGGCTGGTTGCTACATGTGTGTGTTGGGTTAGTTGCTACATGTGTGGGTTAGGCTGGTTGCTACATGTGTGGGTTAGGCTGGTTGCTACATGTGTGGGTTAGGCTGGTTGCTACATGTGTGGGTTAGGCTGGTTGCTACATGTGTGGGTTAGGCTGGTTGCTACATGTGTGGGTTAGGCTGGTTGCTACATGTGTGGGTTAGGCTGGTTGCTACATGTGTGAGTTAGGCTGGTTGCTACATGCGTGGGTTAGGCTGGTTGCTACATGTGTGAGTTAGGCTGGTTGCTACATGTGTGGGTTAGGCTGGTCGCTACATGTGTGGGTTAGGCTGGTTGCTACATGTGTGAGTTAGGCTGGTTGCTACATGTGTAGGTTAGGCTGGTTGCTACATATGTGGGTTAGGCTGGTTGCTACATGTGTGGGTTAGGCTGGTTGCTACATGTGTGGGTTAGGCTGGTTGCTACATGTGTGAGTTAGGTTGGTTGCTACATGTCACATGTGTGTTTAGGCTGGTTGCTACATGTGTGAGTTAGGCTGGTTGCTACATGTGTGGGTTAGGTTGGTTGCAACATGTTACATGTGTGAGTTAGGCTGGTTGCTACATGTGTGGGTTAGGCTGGTTGCTACATGTGTGGGTTAGGCTGGTTGCTACATGTGTGGGTTAGGCTGGTTGCTACATGTGTGGGTTAGGCTGGTTGCTACATGTGTGGGTTAGGCTGGTTGCTACATGTGTGGGTTAGGCTGGTTGCTACATGTGTGGGTTAGGCTGGTTGCTACATGTGTGGGTTAGGCTGGTTGCTACATGTGTGGGTTAGGCTGGTTGCTAAATTCCTGTATTATCTTAAGGTGTGTAATGCCTGGAAAACTACAACGCAAGCGCCAACATTGTGGCGGCGCATAAAACTTGTTCTGGACGACAGAAAAGTAGAAGAATCGGGTTAGAGATATAAATAGATAAAAAATAGAGATTTTTAAAGTTTATTTTATATACGAATCATAATGAAATATCTTATTTATATATTTGTACATTTACGTATACGTGTACGTGCACTTGTTTGCGTAATATATATTTACATACATATGCATGTAAATGGATAGACATGTATATATAAATGTATATAAATAAATAAATAAATTTATATATATATATATATATATATATATATATATATATATATATATATATATCTCGGATCTACTGATATAGCTCGAAGATCGATTGCACTGGCAAAAAGATGTGCAAAAGATGTCACGGAACTCAGAGTTGAGTGCTGTATTTGTAGCGAGGTGATGGACGATACTTTATAGACACTGGAGGAAGTGTTGAAGATTTTATGGAGATCCAAACTCCGAGTGTTAGAGCTGAAGGGGCTATACCCGGACGGGCCGACCAACGCAGCAATCAGGAGGTTTGCTTCCTTTCTGAACAAATTTCTGAAGCAGCAGAGAAATCTGGAGGCAAGTGTTGAATCATTGTCGTATCTCCTTTTTATCATCTCGATAGGCGCATTACATTTTCTCACATGTAAAAAGAACGAAGAAGAAGAAAATATCGGTAAAAATATAAATATAGATCTAGATATAGATACACGAACAGTCACCGATACGGACACAGGTATATCTGTAGATGTAGATGTAGCCGTAGAGATGTAGACGGAATTATATATATATATATATATATATATATATATATATATATATATATATATATATATATATATATATATATATATATATATACATATATATATATATATATATATATATATATATATATATATATATATATATATATATATATATACGTATATATATACGGGAACTCGTTTGAGCTTTCATTAAAAGCCTGATGCTTTCTTCAATATATACACACATGCCGTATTATAGCATTGATATTTTATGTATTACACCAAAGCCTGAACCTACACCTTAATTTTATTTTCCCTTATGACTTGCTGTTTCTCTATAAGTTATTTGGTTTTTCTTTTACAAATCAACGCAACTATCTCTATCACGAATATATTCCGACGCTACTTAACTAAAATCTATTCAACTTTAACATCAATCCTAGACATCAAACTTCTAACTCTTCGACTATTACCTCAGTTATCCGACTGCCGCTATCTACAGCTTAAGCTTTATCTCGTTTCTTGATGGTCTTTTGATTCATTCTTATCTACTAACCAATGACAAAACTACCCTAAATTTCCCTAATCTATTTATAATTGTTTCCTAAAGTGACGTCATCACAAGTACCCAAAAAAATTCTGGGGAGTTTGTTTTTAAAATTCATCCACTTTATGATCAATCAGATTAAACATAACAAGTGTTTGTGTTTCTAGCTATACAACTCTTCATCGTTTTTTTTTTCAATTTCCGTCTCGCATTGTTTCTATTATACACAATGAAGAGTTATTTTTTAAATCGTCCGACAGAAGTTTTCTCTGATCGATACAAACTTTGAAGACAAGTTCGTAACCAAGTTCTTGGAAAATCTCAGCAAATCTTCAGGGGAGAAACTTAAAGTAATGTGTTTGAACAATTCGTATAGCGACTACGACGACGAGGTCTTACCTGATGAACAGATTCATGCATTCGATACCGTCTTAACAGTGAGTCATTTCATTTTTTATCTCCATATAGGGATTTTACGTTTTTATTATACATCAGTATGTTTTCTTCTTGGCTTAAGACGGTAGGCTCCGGAAAAAAAAACATCTTTAATATAAGAGAGCAAACCATTTGTTTCTCTACAGCTTCTAAAAGGTACATCCGATTATGCATTTCGACAAAAAATACATTTTTTGGGTAACTATGGATCGTAGGATTTCCACCATTTATAAAATATTACAATTTTAAGCCCAATAAACAATGAATTCATAATCTTTTACCATATTTTGTGGTACTCAGTCAAAAACTTTTAAGTTAATATCTTCAAACTTATTTCTTATGAATTTTCAAATTTTGGATCCCTTAAAAACTTTAAATTTTGGGGAATTTGGGGAATTTAATCTAGTTTTTTTTAAGACTTAAAAAAGTTAATGTTGATTTAACTAAGGAATCAACTAAACAAAACTCCAGCTTTTCAAACCGTAAAGAAAAAATTACCTTCAAACGAATTCAATGATCGGATTAGTATAGCAATGTGTTACCATAACCCCCAGAAATAATGTCGAATTTTTGTTTCCATTTTGTGATTTTAAATATTAGTCACACGAATCTCCAATCTCTAGTGCATAAAGCACTGATTTCATGCTTAGATATTGACAGTGTCAAATACAATTTTCTTGGCAAATGAGTTTTGCTAGCTAGTTTACTGCTTTAGCTGTAACTATGGTCGTAGGATTAAAATGTCATTTCTCAAATTATAAACTTTTTATGTTTTGTATCCAGAAATTTTCAAGTTTACAGTCACTTACTTAGTTCACTGCTTTAGCTGTAACTATGGTCGTACGATTAAAATATCGTTTCTAAATTTATAAACTTTTTATGTGTTTTGTATCCAGAAGTTTACAAACCTTCAGTCACTAACAATGGAGTATCTCAGCGAAGACCTAGTACAAAACCTATCAAAGAGTCTGGGGACAAACTTCAAGTACTTGAACCTAACTGTGAGCTACTTAGAAGGTAAGGAACTATGAATAAGGCCTAACATTATTACTAATATCGTAACCTATTTTTACTTTCTCGTATATACGAAGTATAGAGAAAGTATTGTAATCGTGCAAAAAAAAATCGAGATTTTTACAGTTCTCGACGTTTTACACCTCACTGATACGGAAAAACATAATTTTGCAATCTTGTCCGTATGTCTGTGTGTGTGTCTGTGTGTCTGTGTGTCTGTGTGTGTGTCCGTGTGTAAACACGATAACTTGAGTACCGTTACAGCTAGGTTGATGAAATTTCATATATAAGTATTATATCAAAATCGTAGATCCGTATCAACTTTTGAGCGATTTCCGACAACCGGAAGTGGTACTTTTCCTACTTTGAATTTTTCAAAAGCCTATAACTTGAGTACTATTTCAGATAGATAAATGAAATTTCACATGTAAGTAAAAGATCTAATTCTCTACCTTCTGTTAAATTTTGAGTAATTTCCGTTTACTGGAAGTAGTAATTTACGCTACTTCCGATTTCTCAAAAAACTAATGTAAATTTTTAAAGTACTAATAATATTGCGCACTATTATACGCGTTTTTATTCGGCGTTCGCTTGGTGCGCAATGTTTTTTTTTATGAGATTCTATTCTATTTTTAAAAGTTTGAGTATTTAAAATGGATTAAAAATCATAACTATATCCCCAGTTACCATCCCCTGTTGTTTTATATAAGAATATTCGAGAAAGTTTAGGGGAGATCACTACCGGTTTATTTAAAAAGATCATGCAAACAGGTTCGGTCCTGATGTCATCGGATTGGCCCAAATTGGCATTGATGCCAACAGTGTGGCCAAACTTGGCATTGATGCCAACAGTGTGGCCAAACTTTCAATTGATGCCAACAGTGTGGCCGAACTTGGCATTGATGCCAACTGGGTAGCCCAACTCGGCATTGATGCCAACAGTGTGGCCAAACTCGGCCTATATAAAAATTTAAATATAACACCGCTATGTTCTATAAATAACTCATCCAACAAACACTGCTTGGTACGTGACATAGATAGCAGTACAGCTTTGGCATATAATCTGTTCTGTAGATCGTACCCTAGTAAGGATATGTTGACAGACAGCCGTCTTAATAAAACAGACTAAAATTATCACGTGCAAGGTAAACTGCCAAAATTGAAAGCTAATGCAAAAAGAATCGAACATCACAACAAGACAGAACGTATACGCATACGTAAATGTACACATTATATATATATATATATATATATATATATGTATATATATATATATATATATATATATATATATATATATATATATATATATATATATATATATATATATATATATATATATATATATATATATATAAACATATATATATCTTTTTATGAAATTAGAAACCGTAAGCGGAATGGCATGGAGGGCTCTTATAGAATCCTGTCCTGACGTCAAGGTGTCACTAAATGTGTCCAACTACATAGATTGTGGTCTTTTGTCCCCACACATACCTTTGGTTGGGCTTACAGTACGGTTCAACGGCTAGTCTAAGACCGGGGATCAGGTAAGTGATACAGTGAGCAGAGATTAACAGCTGAAGGATTTTTTCTCCCTCTCTCGCTCTCTCTCTCTCTCACACATACGCACACAAACATCACACATACACACTCATACACACACAGGCATATATATATATATATATATATATATATATATATATATATATATATATATATATATATATATATATATATATATATATATATATATATATGTAAAAAATTTTTTTGGTATTTCTCCGGTTTACAACTTCATTACTTTATAAATAAACCGGGATTACTTTATAAATAAACCGGGAGTGATCTATCCTAAACGTTCTCGAATATTCATAATAATTTATAACACTACGGGGGATGGCAACTAGGGATATAGACATGATTTTTACTCCATTTTTAATTACTTAAACTTTTTAAAATAGAATAAAATCTCGTAGCAAAAAGGATTGCGCACTAATCGAACGCCAAACAAAATGAGTATGGTAGTGCGGAATATTATTAGTACTTTATAAATTCAAAAGTCTTTTTTAGAAAACGGAAATAGCGTAAATTATTATTTCCGATCGACGGAAATGACTAAAAAATTGGATAGAAGGCAGATAATTAGATCTTGTACTTACATGTGCAATTTCATCAAGTTATAGGCTTTTGAAAAATTGAAAGTATAATAAGTTCCACTTCCAGTTCTTGGAAATCGCTGAAAAGCTGATACAGAACTACACATTTGATATAATACTTTTATATGAATTTCGACAATCTAGCTGTAACGGTACTCAAGTTATCGTTTTTACACACACACACACACGGATAGAATAGGATCGTCCAGGTTAACCGACTCCATTACGCATAAAAGGCAGAAATTTTGATAAATATGGATGTGATGAAGGAATGGGGTGTAAAACGGTTAAAACTGTCAAAATGTCATATGATTTTTGTGCACGATTACAATATTTTCTCTATACTCTGTATACGAGAAAGTAATAAACCGGGACTATCTATCTGAAACAGCACTCAAGTTATAGGCTTTTGAAAATTTGAAAGTAGAATAAGTTCCACTTTCCTTTATCGGAAATCGCTGAAAAGTTGTTACAGAACTACACATTTGATATAATTTAATATATGAAATCTCATCAATCTAGCTGTAACGGTATTCAAGTTATCGTGTTTACAGACAAACACACACACATATACACTCAGAGACATACGGACAGAATGGCTAAGGCCAGTTTTTCAGACTCGATTAAGCAGGAAACGCCTAGATTTTAATAACTCTGGATTTAGAATTTTTGTCTGATTAAAATAAGTCCTCGATACTCCGGATGTGATGAAGGACATAGGTGTAAAACGGTAAAACTTTCAAAATTTCATGTGATTTTTTTTGCACGATTACAATACTTTCTCTGTACTCTGTATACGAAAAAGTAAAATGGCGTAAAATTCTTGCTTTCAGCGAGAAGCAAAAACTCACAATGAACATTTCAATCTTGGAACAACAGCGTAACAAACATTTAACCCCATTAATCCCTCTTTATCTATTCTTTAACTAATTAATTAGCTAATTAACTTATTTATTTATTTACTTATTCGTTCGTTTATTTGTTTGTTAGTTAGTTCGTTTTTTTCGTTTCGTTCATTCGTTTCTTTGTTTTTCTGTTATTTATTTATTTTTTGTTTATTTCTTTAATCATGTTTTTTTTTTAATTTGTTTATTTTTAGATATTGAAAAACATGTCTATATATTTAAATTATTGTCCCGCTATAGTTTTCCCTTGACAACATTGCCACCCTGTATCACCACACACTGGAAGAGCTACACATAGGACATTATTTAGAGCGGGATTTGACAGAGGAATTTCTGGCACAGCTGGGATCTTTCAAAAAATTACGGACGTTTTCGATGTCTATGATCATAACAACAAAACAAAACGTAACTATCTAAATACTACTCTAATTTATAGAATCGCTGTAGCAAAATGTAGCTGTGAAAATACTTGTCTGATTCATAAAATCGTTTATCAATAAACCAAGAAGTATAATTCCCAGCTTTACTTAGTGAAGAACGTCCGTTTTTTGGGTTGTGGCAAATCTTGGAACTCAATTTTGACCAACTTCTAAGGCAGCGATTTCGTTCAAATTTTCTAGATACCTCCATCTTCGATGGAAATGCGTGCAAATCTATTTGTTAATTTAGATGTTTAATTAGTCATAAAAATTAAACAAACGTTTTCGAAAGCAAAGGCACACAAACAAGTTTAAATTCTAAAGATCACTTGATAAATTACCTTATTCAATAACAAAAAAAAGAGAAGAGATAACTAGCCAGACGCTGTCAGTGGACTAGTCTGGTGAGCTATGGTTCATGTCGAATGTTTACAATCGTACAGCGGAGTCGGATAAGTGAAGGCTATTAGATAGAAGCAGATACTATAGTTTTTAAACGATTTACAACTAAGGGGAGGTAATAATATTAAGATCTATTATTCGCTTGATCAGCTGGCTGTTGTCTGTAAATTGTGGTATCGGACTGCTGCATTCACGGGACAGATAATCGACTTTCAGATACTGCGAGCTACTGATGGTGTTTTAAAGCAAATATTTTTATTCGAGTCGACTTCATAACTTAGGTATCACTTTAAAACATATATATTAAAAACAAACTTATAGCAATAAGCTTTTAAGGCACTGAAAATAAAACCAATCTGCTTTCTTTCATAAAAATTAAGATTATTTTTAAGATTATTTTTTTAAATTTTTATGTCCATCAGAAGTGGGTAGAAATTAAGTTACAAGATTTGCCACAAACAAAGAAACAAACAGAAGTAGAAAAAGTAGAAAATAAAACATATATAAAAAAACCCATTATATCAACAATCTTTTAAATGCACCGTAAAAAAGAAAATAAAACTAATTTGCTTTCTTTAATAAAAGCTTTTGTCGCTCATGAGATCTTTTACATATTTTAGCAACAAAAGCTTCTTTATTAAAAAAGTAAATTAGTTTTTATTTTCAGTGCATTTAAAAGATTAATGCTTTTAAAAGTTTTTTTTTACATTTGTTTTATTGTTACTTCTCGCCATTCAATTTCCGTTTGCAGTTGTTTTATGCGATATCGCCCTATTAGTTTATTAGTTAAACTTTACAATTTAGATATGGCTGCAATGCCACCATAAAATCTCGGTATATGTACCCAGTAAAAGCAGTTTCTTGCAGACATCTCTCGGGGGTAGAAAGTCTGCAACCCTCCCGCCCCCCCCCCCCTCGAACGAAATGGAATTTATATAGAAAACATTTTAATTTACCAGGGTATACCCCTCCCAGGAAAATTTAGTCCGAACCCCCCCCCCCCCCCCCCGGAAAATGTCAAGTCACCCCTCCCCCCCCCGTCCCGGAGAAGAACGACTGGAAGACACTGAGTATAAGCATATCATTATTATTTAAAAATATATACTCTTTGGCTACAATTTTTTAATCTTGTTTGTTTTCACAGATTAAGATTTCATTTTTATCATGATCGTTTTCACAGATTGTTTTTTTTTGTGTCGTTCTCTTTTTCACAGATCAAGTTTTTAAGGGCTTTTAGAGAAATTGTGGAAAATCAAAACAATTTGAGGGATGTCACCATAAAGTATCACGGCAGGCGGACGATCAAGTCTCAAGTACTTAAAGAAATAGAGAGTCTTAAGGAAGACTTGAAAGAATTTGTGGATCGTGGCTTGGTGCTAAAGTTCATCCTTCCAACGAGAGATGAGTAAATGTATTAGTTCTACAAAGTTGGTACGAATACAATGGATGAATTAGCTAGTTTAAATATTTATAATGTTTGACGTAACCAGTGGTTCACTCCTAAGTTCTTGAGATGTGCAGTTTTAATTATGGTAATATTGTTTCACAACTTTCACATACAGATTTTTCCACTTTTTTCTGTTAAAAAATAAAGATTGTAAGTAATACAATTTTTTCAACTGTTTTTTTTTTGTTACTATTGAAAAATAAAGATTGTTTTAAATTTTTAATGCAGTTCACAATGACCAGGATAGATAACATATTTGTTTGTATGTTATGTAAATATTTTATATTAGTATTAAATATTATGAAAAAAAAGTTATCTTTTAAAAAAATATAAATATGTTACACGTTCTCTTTAAATTACATTTTTCATTACTTCAATGTTATTAGCTATATTACTCACATTAAAATTGTTATACATGTGAACTTACAGTCTTGTTAGTATTATTTATGACTGAAATAACGTGTTAATTTTGTTAGATATGTCACATGTATGATCTTAATAAAGTTGCTATTGCACTGTTATTGAACACGCTCTCAAAAATTGTCTTTCGTTTATGTGAAGGATTGAAAACATTAAACTTAGAAACGAGTGCGGTAAGGCCAAAATAAGACCCATCATGTGTGTTGTGTGTATTGTGTGTATCTATGTTTTAGTGTGTGTCTGCGTGTGTTACATGTGAGTCTTTATGATTATTATAACAAGACACCCACCATGAGCAGAGAAAGTCAAAGATCCGCTCCCACAAGGCCATCTTCAACGGACCAGGAAACGTGACATCCACAGGGTGATATGGCAAACTAATCTAAACAATTGCAAATGTCAACTAATCTAAACAATCGGAAATGTCAACTAATATAAACAGTTGCAATGTCAACTAATCTAAATGGTAGGAAATGTCAACTAATTTAAACAATTGCAACGTCAACTAATCTAAATGGTGGGAAATGTCAACTAATCTAAACAGTTGCAATGTCAACTAATCTAAATGGTGGGAAATGTCAACTAATCTAAACAGTTGCAATGTCAACTAATCTAAATGATGGGAAACTTCAACTAATCTAAACAGTTGCAACGTCAACTAATCTAAATGGTGGGAAATGTCAACTAATCTAAACAGTTGAAACGTCAACTAATCTAAATGGTGGGAAATGTCAACTAATCTAAATGGTGGGAATTGACACACACAGGGGAAGATGTCATCCTAACACACAGGAGTAAATGTCATACTCCGTCTAGCGTCTACATGGTCAATGGTCCCTAAGGAACACAAGTAGCTGTAAAGCAGGTAGTATTCAAGTGCCTAAAAAGTGCTGTATCTGGACATAGATGCCCTAAACAACATGATATATAGGTATTGCTGGCCCACACTATTTGACATATGGACGTCTTATTGCACACAGATAAATATGCATTAAAGACATAACAATAGTCATAAGGACGTAGAACAATATTAAAGTAGAATTTCATTTTACATCGGAAATGTCTGATATATAGCCTGTGTCACATTTTTACAGCTTTTATTTAACTTGTTTCCTCTGTCTATTTGTCTGTCTTGTATCTCGCACATGTGTTATTGGATTAGTCCATTATAAGAACAACTTGAGAAAATTACTTTACTATTTTTAAACGTCCACACAGGGTGTTGATTCAGTAGCGTATCGAGGGAGGGGGAGGGGGGCGGTGGCAGAGGCGTAGTGACCCTTCCTGGCGCCCGGGGACAAACTTTTCGATTTGCACCCTCCCCCCTCAAGATTTCGATTTGCACCCCCCCCACTAAACTTTCGATTTGCACCCCCCTCAACCTTTCAATTTATTTTTCCAACCCATTTTGGCGCCCCCTTCGGTCGGCGCCCGGGGACATATGCCCCCCCCACCCCGCTATGTTATAATTAGGCCTAGAGTAGGTCCTGTGTGTTGATAATTTTGTACCTAGAGTGTTGGAAATTGTAAAGATACAATTATAGGTACAAAGGTGATAGTTACGAGAGGGACAAGTAAAAGTCTTTTGACGTCATAATTGCTAGAAGATGGAATCACCGGACAGTGTTTTGCACTATAGAGACACACGGAGGATAAAATTTTCTACAGGACAAAATGGTCGATACAGGGTAAAAAGATTGCTGGACAAATAATAATGAAGTTCACGGACCTGTGTACACTGTTTTGTAGGAGTAAGTAACAGCTATAAACTAGGTGTAAGGGGAAGTCGCGTGCCAACTAAAGGGAAAACTCTAAATAGTGAAAGGTTAGGTTAGTTAAGTTCTTCTGTCGCCTCTCCAGATACATAGGCAGCTTACATGAGCTTTCCACGCGTCTCTGTCCTAGGCTAGTCTCTATCCTGGGCTAGTCTCTCCAACTGTCCCCAGGTGTATCCAATCTTCTTGGTGTCATCTTCCAGGTCACATCTCCAGGTCTTTCTAAGTCTGCCTCCTTTCGTTTTGCCTTGTGGATTCCAGGTGAGGGCCTGTCTTGTTATTCTGAATGCAAGCTTCCTAAGAGCGTGGCCAATAAATTTCCATTTACTCTTAAGTATCTTTTCTTCAGATGGCAGTTGATTTGTCCATTGCCATAGTATTTTATTTCCGATGGTTTAAGGTCACCGAATTTGAAGGATCTTTCTGAGGCATGAGTTTATACATGAATGTATTTTCTTCTTATTTGTGGCAGTTATTCTCGATGTTTGAATAGTGAAAGACATTCCGTAAATACCATGCGCTATGGATGTGACACGAGCTCAAATCAAGAAACTAGACTGTAAAGAGAAGACATAATGGGCCAGTTTGTACAACTTAGAAGGTAAAAATGACACATTTATCTGGATAACAAAACCAACTCTTCTAGCAAGATAAAACTGTTTACGCACCAATGTTTCGTGTCTATTGAAATCGGATATTCACGTAATTTGTCATTCAATTCGCGAAGGGCATGATATTTCGAAAGTGGTAGATACGCTAAAAGAAAATAATCAAGTCATTTATCAAAAGCTGGTTGATAAATTTGTTTTACAGAAATGATGGATGATTGTTGGAGTAATTTACCCCAGCATATTTTATTGCAGATTTTCAAGCTGTCTTCTATCGACACTATTGGAACATCGGCTCAGGTAATTTTATCATAACACTTTACCTTTGATTTGTTTTCGTTGTTATTGTCAACACGATTTGTGCTGTTTACAATGAATAAATCAATCAATGGGCACTAACTGAGTTGACGGGACGCCCATCTTTATTGTTGACATAAAAAAGATTCATTTTTCAATGTTATGGTTATGCTTGTTGAGTTTCGTAAACATTAGTTACATTAAGCCATGGTTTATTTGACAATGAAATATAAATAAATTCGATTGTTATATTAAATATAAAATTTAATTTAATCAACACTGAAAAAGAAATAAATAGTAGATTTAAATTAATAGATATAGATCTAAATTTGGGTAAAACCTTAGTTAAGCGGCGGAAATTATCGGGTAATGTTTGTTGAATTTCGGTAACTAAAGTTACGGTAAAGCACGGTTTATTTGACCATGGAAATATAAATAAAGTGAAAGTCGATTGTAGTAAATTAATGTTTTAATTTTTAAAGTTTAATCAACAAAAGGAAACAGGAATAAATATAGTAGTAGATTTAAATTAGTAGATCTAAAAATAAAAATATAAATATAAATTAAAAAGTCAAATGTAATACATTTTTAAAAATGTTTTTGGCAAGCAGCGGATTTGCGGCCATTAATTAATTAGATCTAGATCTAACTTGCTGCTAGGCCAAGTAAAACAATCTAGATTACGAATATATTAAAAATGATTACAAAAATAGTACAAGTGACTAGATACTGTGTTCGTACCCTACTTTGAAAATGAAACCAAACACCTTTATTTGTCTGCTATTTAAAACTACCAGTCTTCCCCGCCCCCCCCCCCCCCACTCACACACACAATAAAAGACTGTGGTGGGGTCACTGTGAGGTCACGGTAGTCCAATCTAATACTTCATAGCTTGAGCTCTACCCTAACTTTTGTTCTTCCTCACCCCTCCCCATCCATAAACCCCCAACTACCTACATGGGGTAACGGTCAGTTCATACAAGTTCAGATATCAGTGACCTTAGTTACTAGGAGGGGTGGGTTATTCAGGCCCTAATCGTCAGCCTTTGCAAAGATTTCAAAAACAGTTTGGAGAGTAAATTCAAAATACAGGTAGTTAAATTATACGTAGACTATCACTTACAGCTTCCCTCATAATTTTGTTATAAGACTACCTGCCTGCAACCTCAGACAAAGTAACGATAGCGGGTAAAAAAAAAAGCTCAAGATTTGTATGCCCGATCATTCTTTCATTAAATAACAATATTAAATACTTGAAACACATTTACACGGTCAGTCACGCAACAACAACAACAACAAAAAGACAGGTCTAACACTCCCCCCCCCCCCCCCAATAAAGTAGTAACTGAGAAATCGGGTTTCTTCTACGTTTCAGCAAAAAACGTCATACCACAGTGTAGACCCATCCAGACTTTTTAAAGTCTGAAATTTACTTTTCTAAATTCAAGACTTTTTCCAGACTGCGTACAAACCCTGTTAAACAATGTTTAATAGCAAAAATATTTAGCTGAAGCACTTAAAAATAACTAGCAATACAAAATGATTACTAAAGCAGTATTTAACACGCAAATAAAATAAATCTATCAAAATTTTAAACGTTCTGTATTAAAAATAAAAGATGACGCCAAATAAGTATGGTTTACGGTACTTCCGGTGTATTCCGGAACAATTTGACAGACTTTGCCATTGTTGTACTGTTTTTTTACTGCTATACCATTCCGAAATAATAACCGAGGCTAAACTAAGGTTTTACCTAAATTTGAATGGTGACAGGACAAATGATCTCAGGACAAATGATCTCAGACAAAATATCTCAGACAAAATATCTCACGGACAAATAATCTCAGGACAAATGATCTCAGGACAAATGATCTCAAGGACAAATGATCTCACGGACAAAAGATACCAGGACAAAATATATCAGGATTATTTTAGAAACACTGAATTAAAAACTTGCACAAGTTTTGCGACAGTCAATTGGATCTAGATCTAGATCTAGATCTAGGCCTTGATATTGTAAAAAAATAGTAAAAAATAACTATAACAAAATTTAGTAGCAGCAATAATTATTAAGAGACACTTAAATATAATTAGCAATAAAAATGATAAGTGAAACAGTATTTATCATGCAAAAATGACCTAAGGTACTTAAAACAATATGGCGCCATAAAAGTATGGTTTATTAAACTTCCGGTGGATTCCGGAACAGACTAAGCCTAAGCCATTGTTTTTCTGGTTTTTTTTATTGCTATACAATTCCGGATAAACTACACTCTACAGGGAGTTCATGATTTTAAGAATCGAATTAAAAAAAAAGGATCATTCGAGACATTTTTAATGAATAGAAAAACGAGTTCTTTAGCGACCAAAGAGATTTTTTTCAAGAAAGTTTGAATCCGCTAGCAGCTCTTTACCTTTTACGGGTAGACCTATACTATTTTTTTTCAATCCATTTAATCCAAATGCATTTTCACGACATTGCAGAACTATACCGAATTTAAAGACCAAACTGATATAAAGCATGAATTTATTGCTTCAATGTGTACATTTTGCATTTGGTGTCTACATTTCCCCAGCGGATGATAGCTTTAAGCTGTGCATATTTAAAAGTAACAAAGTTTAAAGTCGGTTATTAAAACTAATGTCTCTATAGAAGTTTACGTTTTGATGTCATCCCCCCCCCCCTTCCGCCACATAAACCCTTGTCAGAATTGTCAATTTAACAGAAAAATTAAATTTAGTAATTCATTATTTTAATTAGCAAATAGGATTATTCTTTTTTTTGCATTTTGTTGCATTTTTGTTGGTTAGGTTGGTTGCTACATGTCTGGGTTGGGTTGGTTGCTACATGTGTGGGTTAGGTTGGTTGCTACATGTGTGGGTTGGGTTGGTTGCTACATGCGTGGGTTAGGTTGGTTGCTACGTGTGTGGGTTAGGTTGGTTGCTACATGTGTGGGTTAGGTTGGTTGCTACATGTGTGAGTTAGGCTGGTTGCTACATGTGTGGATTAGGCTGGTTGCTACATGTGTGGGTTAGGCTGGTTGCTACATGTGTGGGTTAGGCTGGTTGCTACATGTGTGTGTGTTAGGCTGGTTGCTACATATCAAATGTGTGGGTTAGGTTTGTTGCTGCATATGTGGGTTAGACTGTTTGCTACATGTGTGGTTTAGGCTGGTTGCTACATGTGTGGTTTAGGCTGGTTGCTACATGTGTGGGTTAGGTTGATTGCTACATGTGTGGGTTAGGCTGGTTGCTACGTGTGTGGGTTAGGCTGGTTGCTACGTGTGTCGGTTAGGCTGGTAGCTACATGTTGCTTGTGCGGGTTAGGCTGGTTGCTACATGTATGGGTTGGGCTGGTTGCTACATGTCACATGTGTGGGTTAGGCTGGTTGCTACATGTGTAGGTTAGGCTTTTTGCTACATGTGTGGGTTGGGTTGGTTGCTTTATGTGTGGGTAATGCAGGTTGTTAAATGCCTTTATTATCTTTAAGGTGTGCCATTCTTGGTACTTAGCGACACAAGCGCCAACACTGTGGCGGTCCATAAAACTTGTCCTGGACGACATGAAACTAGAAGAATCAGGTAAGAAATCTCAATAGATAAAAAAAAATATAGATTTTGATTTTGTTTTACAAATCAATACACGAGGCATAATGAAATATCTAATTTATGTAAATGATGTGTATTTGTACGTGTACGTGCACTAGTATGTGCACATGTTTGCATAATATACATTTACACATATTTGCATGTATATATATATATATATATATATATATATATATACTTAATCTACTAATATAGCTCGGAGATCTATAGGATTAGCAACAAAATGCAGAGATGATATTACAGAACTCAGAGTTGATTTCTCTATTTGGAGCAATGTGATGGACGACACTCTGAAAATTCTTCAGGACGTTTTGAAGATTTTATGGAGATCCAAACTCCGAGTGTTGGAGCTGCAGGGGCTTTACCCGGACGGCCCGACTAGCACAGCAATGACGAGGTTTGCTTCTTTTATGAACAAATTTCTGAAGGAGCAGAAAAATCTGGAGGCAAGTGTTGAATCATTGTCATGTCTCCTTTTATCATCTCGATAGGCGCATTACATTTTCTCTCACGTAAAAAGAACGAAGAAGAAGAAAATATCGGTAAAGATATAAATATAGATCTGGATATAGATACAAGAACAGACACTGATACGGACACAGGTTTACCTGTAGAAGTCGATGCACCTGTAAAGATGTACACGGAATTATATATATATATATATATATATATATATATATATATATATATATATATATATATATATATATATATATATATTTACGGGGATCGCTTGGGCTGATGCTTTCTTAAAAAAAAACACACAACACATATGCCGTATTATAACATTGATATTTTATGTATTCTATAGACTTACACCAAAGCCTGAACCTACACCATCATTTTATTTCTCTATAAGTTATTTGGCTTTTCTTTTACAAATCAACGCAACTATCTCTATCACGAATATATTCCGACGCTACTTAACTAAAATCTATTCAACTTTAACATCGATCCTAGACATCTAACTCTTTGAATATTACCTCAGTTATCCGACTGCCGCTAGCTACTGCTTAGGGGTCGTCCATTTATGACGTCCACACACGGGGTGGGGGGTCCGAAAAAAAAACTGACTTTTGTTTACGCATATGGGCTTTTATAAGGAAAAAAATTCATAAAAAAACGTTTTAATAACAAGCTTTTATGTAATAATGCACTAAAAAGTAGAAAATAAATTACACTATACTATTTAAATAACTAGAAAGAAAAGCGTGTGTCACTTTAGTATCTATTGGATACCTTCACTAATGTTTAGGAAGACACCCACGCTTTTCTTTCTAGTTATTTAAATAGTAGTCTATAATTTATTTTCTACTTTTTAGTGCATTATTACATAAAAGCTTGTTATTAAAACGTTTTTTATGAAATTTTTTGTCAGTACTTTACATGGTTTATTTACAACTAGGCATGCTGCCTAGCTTCGCTTAGGTTTTCAAAAGCATTGAGAATTTGAATGCTTAATTAATTAGTGATTTGCTGTTATGTGTAGTGTTCATAGAAGGCGCCGGTCAGTCTTCGTAGACTTTTAGACCAACCGGCACCGGCCCCCATGTCCTGTCGCCCCAAGGCAGAATCTGCCAAATTTGAAGCGCCTGCCGCGCGGAGAAGTGCCCGACAACTTTGGGAGAAGTGCCCGACAACTTTGTTTTATATATATATTAAAGATTAGCTAAACAAAGATTTTAATAAGGTAATTAAAGCCTGAAATAGTTTTGTATAGACATTTATTATTTGAGTAGTTTCTAGATCTAGGTAGGGTCTAGATCTAGGTCTAGTTTTTCCGTAGATCTAGATAATCTAGATCTAGAATCTCTAGATATAGAAGATCTAGAATATCTAAATCTAAATCTAGAATATCTAGCGTCTGCGTCTAGTTTTTTTAGATTTTAGAATATCTAGATCTAGATCTAGAATCCAAATAGATAAAGTAAATTTTATAAGCTTAGATCTAGATCTAAATCAAAGTTGAATGAAATGGTTCCTTTCTTTCTAAACTCGGCAGATGACGTCATTAGTTTCGTGCTCTTTTAGTGTAAACAATAAGCGACGTCATTGTTAAATGCGTTTTTTTTCACAACCATATACGCTTTTCCTGTTGCATAAATAACACTGTTTTTCTACATTCAAATACGCCTTTATTTTTTATTTTTCTTCTTTAAATACAATTGTCGCTATACATTTAAAACATCTACCATATTATTTTCAACAAAATTCCGTATCAAGTTCTCGATATATCGCTTTAGATTCTGATGTGATGTCCGGCGAAAATATTTTGCGGACAGAGAGAGAGAGAGAGAGAGAGAGAGAGAGAGAGAGAGAGAGAGAGAGAGAGAATTGCGCACAGGGCCTATTATATATTAGGATAGAGTTACATGACTAAAAACCATTGCGCGCCTACTGAACGTGATGGCGCAGCCATTGAATGTGATGGCGCAGCTATTGAACGTGATGACGCTTGTGGTGGGGTTGGATAGACATGCCAACTAATTCGGTCCAAATTTTAATTAATTCATAAAAAATTAATTAGACATCCAATTGAGTCGAATTTAATTTCAGATTGCATTGTCTTCATGTGTTGACCCACGTGTCTCATATGAATCGTATCGGTCAAGTAGAAGTGACCGAATTTTCACTCCTGCGTTTCGATCTAGACTGACGACTGACGAGGAAGTGAGTTAAATAAAAGCTTGTAAAAAGTGGATTTTTGTGGATGGGGGGGGGGGGTGTCCAAAATCCAAAAAAATTGTGGACGTCATAAATGGATGACCCCTTAAGCTTTATCTCGCTTCTTGATGGTTCTTTGATTCATTCTTATCTACTAACCAATGACAAATCTACCCTAAATTGTTTGCTTAATCTATTTATAATTGTTTCCTAAAGTCACGTTATCACAAGTACCCACAAAAGTTCTGGGGAGTTTATTTTAAAAATTCATCTACTTTATGATCAATCAGAATAAACATAACAGATGTTTGTTTTTCTAGCTATACAACTCTTCATAGTTTTTTTTTTCAATTACCGTCTCGCATTGCTTCTATTATACACAATGAAGAGCTTGTTTTTAAATCGTCCCACAGAATTTTTCACTGAAAGATACAAATTTTGAAGACAAGTTCGTAACCAAATTCTTGGAAATTCTAGGCAAATCTTCAGGGGAGAAAATCAAAGTAATGTCTTTGATTAATTCCTATAACTGCTACGACTACGACGTCTTACCTTATGGACCGATTCATGCATTCGATACCGTCTTAACAGTGAGTCATTTCATTTTTTATGCCCATATAGGGATTTTACGTTTTTATTATACATCAATATGTTTTCTTCTTGGCTTAAGAAGGTAGGCTCCGGAAAAAACCATCTTTAATATAAGAGAGCAAACCATTAGTTTCTCTACAGCTTCTAAAAGCTGCATCCGAATATGCGTTTCGACAAAAATTTACATTTTTTTGGGTAACTATGGATCGTAGGATTTCCACCATTTATAAAATATTACAATTTTAAGTCCAATAAACAATGAATTCATAATCTTTTACCATATTTTGTGGTACTCAGTCAAAAACTTTTAAGTTAATATCTTCAAACTTATTTCTTATGAATTTTCAAATTTTGGATCCCTTAAAGCATTAAATTTTGGGGAATTTGGGCATTCAATAAACTTAAAAAACTTTAAGACTTTAAAAAGTTAATGTTGATTTAACTAAGGAATCAACTAAACAAAACTCCAGCTTTTCAACCCGTAAAGAAAAAATTACCTTCAAACGAATTCAATGATCGGATTAGTATATCAATATGTTACCATAACCCTCAGAAATAAAATCGAGTTTTTGTTTGCATTTTGTGATTTTAAATATTAGACACACAAATCTCCCCTCTCTAGTGCATAAAGCAAGGCCACTGATTTCATGCTTAGATATTGACAGTGTCAAATAAAATTTTCTTGGCAATGAGTTTTTGCTAGCTAGTTCACTGCTCTAGCTGTAACTATGGTCGTACGATTAAAATGTCGTTTCTAAATTTATAAACTTTGTATGTGTTTTGTATCCAGAAGTTTACAAACCTTCAGTCACTAACAATTGAGTATCTCAGCGAAGACCTACTGCAAAACCTATCAAAGAGTCTGGGGACAAACTTCAAATATTTTTTTATAACTGTCAGTTACTTAGAAGGTAAGGTACTATAAATAGGGCCTAACATTATTACTAATATCGTAACCTATTTTTTTAAAAAGATCATGCAAACAGGTTCGGTCTTGCTGTCATCGGATTGGCCCAAATCGGCATTAATGCCAACAGTGTGGCCAAACTTGGCATTGATGCCCACTGGGTGGCCCAACTCGGCCTATATAACATTTTTAATAAAACACCGCTATGTTCTATAGGGTTACCAGAAAGAAGCGCAACGGAAAAAGCGCAACGGAAAAAAGCGCATTACAAACAGCGCAACGGAAAAAAGCGTAAACGGAAAAAAGAAGCGCAAACAGAAAAAATCGCAAGCAGAAAAAAGCGCACACAGAAAAAAGCGCAAATAGAAAAAAAGAGCAAACGGAAAAAAGCGCGAACAGAAAAAAGGGCAAACGTATTGGCAGAACGTATACGTATACACATACGTAGATATACACATTATATATATACATTATATATATATACATTATATATATATATATATATATATATATATATATATATATATATATATATATATATATGTATATATATATATATATAAATATATATATATATCTTTTTATGAAATTAGAAACCATAAGCGGAATGGCATGGAGGGCTCTTATAGAATCCTGTCCTGACGTCAAGGTGTCACTAAATGTGTCCAAATACATAGATTGTGTCCTTTTGTCCCCACACATACCTTTGGTCAGCATTACGGTATGGTTCAACGGCAAGTGTGAGACCGGGGATCAGGTGAGTATTGCCACACTGAGCAGAGATTAACGGCTGGAGGATTTTTTTCTTCCTCTCTCTCTCTCTCGCTCGCTCTCTCTCTATCTCTCACCAACACACATACACACTCATACACACACAAGCATATATATATATATATATATATATATATATATATATATATATACATATATGTGTGTGTGTGTGTGTGTAAAAAATATTTTGGTATTTCTCAATTTTACAAGTCCCATTACTTTATAAATAAACCGGGAGTGATCTCCTCTAAACGTTCTCGAATATTCATAATAATATATAACACTACGGGGGATGGAAACTAGGGATATAGACATGATTTTTAATCCATTTTTAATTACTTGAACTTTTTAAAATAGAATAAAACCTCGTAGCAAAAAGAGTTGCGCATTAAGCGAACGCCAAACAAAATGTGTATGGTAGTGCGGAATATTATTAGTACTTTATAAAATCAAAATCGAAAATAGCGTAAATTATTATTTCCGATCGACGGAAATGACTAGAAATTGGATAGAAGGCAGAGAATTAGATCTTGTACTTACATGTGAAATTTCATCAAGTTATAAGCTTTTGAAAAATTGAAAGTAGAATAAGTTCCACTTCCGGTTCTTTGAAATCGCTGAAAATCTGATACAGAACTACACATTTGATATAATACTTATATATAAACTTTGGACAACATAGCTGAAAAGGTACTCAAGTTATCGTGTTTACAGACACACACACACGGATAAATAGGATTGTCCAGTTTTTCCGACTCCATTACGCATAAAACGCAAAAAGTTTGATAAATCTGGATTTATAATTTTTTTCTGATTAAAATAAGTCCTCTATACTCCGGATGTGATGAAGGACTAAGGTTTAAAACGGCGAAAACTGTCAAAATTTCATATGATTTTTGTGCACGATTAAAATACTTTCTCTATATTCTGTATACCAGAAAGTATTAAACTGCGACTATCTACCTGAAACAGCACTAAAGTTATAGGCTTTTGAAATTTTGAAAGTAGAATAATTTCCACTTTCGTTTATCGGAAATCGCTGAAAAGTTGTTACAGAACTACAAATTTGATATAATATAATATATGAAATTTCATCAATCTAGCTGTAACGGTACTCCAGTTATCGTGTTTACAGACACACACACACACATATTGAGGCCTACACACAGAGACATACGGACAGAATGGCTAAGACCAGTTTTTCAGACTCGATTAAGCATGAAACGCCTACATTTTAATAACTCTGGATTTAGAATTTTTGTCTGATTAAAATAAGTCCTCTATACTCCGATGTGATGAAGGACTGCGGTGTAAAACGGTGAAAACCGTCAAAATTTGATGCGATTTTTGTGCACGATTACAATACTCTCTCTTTATTCTGTATACAAAAAAGTAAAATGGCGTAAAATTCTTGCTTTCAGCGAGAAGCAAAAACGCACAATGAAAATTTCAATCTTGGGACAACAGCGTAACAAGCATTTAACCCGATTATCCCGCTTTATTTATTCTTTAATTAATTAATTAGCTATTTATTTATTTATTTATTCGTTCGTTCGTTTATTTTTTCGTTAGTTTGTTCGTTTCTTTTCGTTCGTTCGTTTCTTTGTTTTTCTGTTCATTAATTGTTTTGTTTATTTCTTTAATCATGTTTTTTTTAAAAATGTTTATTTATAGATAGTGAAAAAGATGTATACATATTTAAATTAATGTCTCTCTATAGTTTTCCCTTGACAACATTGCCACCCTGTACCGCCACACACTGGAAGAGCTCCACATTGGACATTATAAAATGGAGGGAAATTTGACAGAGGAATTTCTGGCACAGCTGGGATATTTTGAAAGATTACGGACGTTTTCGATGTCCATGACCATAACAACAAAACAAAACGTAACTATCTAAATAGTAGTCTAATTTATTGAATCGACGTAGCAAAATGTAGCTGTGAAAATACTCGTCTGATTCATAAAAGCGTTTATCAATAAACCAAGAAGTATAATTCCCAGCTTTTACCTAGTTAACAACGTCCGTTTTTTTGGGTTGTGGCAAATCTTGGAACTCAATTTTGACCAACTTCTAAGGCAGCGATTCCGTTCAAATTTCCTAGATACCCCCATCTTCGGTGGCAATGCATGAAAATCTATTTGTTAATCTAGATGTTTAATTAGTCATAAAAATTAAATAAACGTTTTCAAAAAAACCAAAGGGGCACAAACAAAATTAAATTCTTAAGATCACTTGATAGATTACCTTATTCAATAAAAAAAGAGATAATTAGCTAAGCGCTATCAGTGGACTAGTCTGGTGAGCTGTGGTTCATGCCGAATGTTTACAATCGTACAGCGGAGTCGGATAAGTGAAGGCTATTAGAAACAGATAATACAGTTTTTAAACGATTTAAAACTAAGGGGAGGTAACAATATTAAGATCTATCCTTTGCTTGATCAGCTGGCTGTTGTCTGTAAATTGTGGTATCGGACTGCTGCATTCAGGGGACAGATAATCGTCTTTCAGATATTGCGAGCTGCTGATGGTGTTTTTTAGTAAATATTTTATTCGAGTCGACTTCATAACTTAGGTATCACTTTAAAACATATATATTAAAAACAAACTTATAGCAATAAGCTTTTAATGCAGTGAAAATAAAACCAATCTGCTTTCTTTCATAAAAATTATGGTTGTTCTTAAGATTTTTTTTATTTATACATTTTGTGTCCATCAGAAGTGGGTAGAAATTAAGTTACAAGATTTGCCACAAACAAAAAAAAAAAAAAAAAACAGATGTAGAAAAAGTAGAAAATAAAACATATATATAAAAAACCTTTATATCAACAATCTTTTAAATGCAGCGTAAATAAGAAAATAAAACTAATTTGCTTTCTTCAATAAAAGCTTTGGTCGCTCATGAGATCTTTTACATATTTTACCAACAAAAGCTTCTTTATTTAAAAAAAAAGTAAATTAGTTTGTATTTTCAGTGCATTTAAAAGATTGATGCTTTTAAAAGTTTTTTTTTTAATTTTTACTTTCTCGTATATACGAAGTATAGAGAAAGTCTTGTAATCGTGCAAAAAAAAAAATCGAGATTTTTGCAAATCTCGACGTTTTCCATCTCACTGATACGGAAAAAACATAATTTTGCAATCTTGTCCGTATGTCTGTGTGTGAGTGTGTGTGTGTGTGTGTGTGTGTGTCCGTGTGTAAACACGATAACTTGAGTACCGTTACAGCTAGGCTGATGAAATTTCATATATAAGTATTTCATCAAAATCGTAGATCCGTATCAACATTTGAGCGATTTCCAATAACCGGAAGTGATACTTTTTCTACTTTGAATTTTTCAAAAGCCTATAACTTGAGTACTATTTCAGATAGATAAATGAAATTTCACATGTAAGTAAAAGATCTAATTTTCTGCCTTCTGTCAAATTTTGAGAAATTTCCGTTTGACCGGAAGTACTTATTTACGCTATTTCCGATTTCTCAAAAAACGCATGTAAATTTATAAAGTACTAATAATATTGCGCACTATTATGCACATCTTTATTTAGCGTTCACTTGGTGTGCATTTCTTTTTTCTACGAGATTATTTTCTCTTTTTAAAAATGTGACTATTTAAAATGGATTAAAAATCATGTCTAGAAGTCTATATCCCGAGTTGCCATCCCCCGTAGTGTTATATTAGAATATTCGAGAAAGTTTAGGGGAGATCACTCCCGGTTTATTTTGTTTTATTGTTACCACTCGCCATTCAATTTCCGTTTGCAGCTTTTTTATGCCATATCGTCCTATTAATTTTTCAGTTAAACATTACAGTTTAGATATGGCTGCAATGCCACCATAAAATCCTAAATATGTACCTAGTAAAAGCAGTTTCTTGCAGACATCTCTCGGGGGTAGAAAGTCTGCAACCCTCCCTTCACCCTCGAACGAAATGGAATTTATATAGAAAACATTTACATTTACCAGGGTATACCCCTCCCAGGAAAGTTAAGTTCAAACTCTCCCCGGAAAGTGTCAAGCCCCCCCCCCTTCCCGGAGAAAAACGTCTGGAAGACACTGAGTATAAGCAAATCATTATATCATTATTATTTCAAAAATATATACTCTTTGGCTACAGTTTTTTAATCTTGTTTTCATAGATTAAAATTTCTTTTTTATCATGATCGTTTTCACAGATTGTTTTTTTTTTGTCGTGCTCTTTTTCACAGATCAAGTTTTTAAGGGCTTTTAGAGAAATTGTGAAAAATCAAAACAAGTTGAGGGATGTCGCCATAAAGTATCACGACAGGCGGACGATCAATTCTGGAGTACTCCGTGAAATAGACAGTCTTAAGGAAGACTTGAAAGAATTTGTGGATCGTGGCTTGGTGCTAAAGTTCATCCTTCCAACGAGAGATGAGTAAACGTATTCGTTTTACAAAGTTGGTACGAATACAATGTCACATGGATGAATTAGCTAGTTTAAATATTTGTAATTTTTGACGTAACTGTGTTTCACTCCTAAGTTCTTGAGATGTGCAGTTTTAATTATGGTAATATTGTTTCACCTCCTTCACATACAGATTTTTTCCACTTTTTTTCTGTTAATAAATAAAGATTGTAAGTAATACAATTTTTTCAACTGTTTTTTTTGTTACTATTGAAAAATAAAGATTGTTTTTAATTTTTTAATGCAGTTCACAGATATAAAAAAGACTTAGCCATGAACTATCATTTTAAAATTATTTTAAATTGAAACAATTATGCAATAAATGTGCTCAAATTATGTCAACGTATGTCAATTAAAAACGAATACAGAGAAATAGTATTGCATGCAATGACCAGGCTAGATAACATATTTGTTTGAATGTTATGTAAATATTTTATATTAGTAATAAAATCAAATATTATTTTTAAAAAGTTATCTTTTTAAAAAAATATAAATATGTTACACGTTCTCTTTAAGTTACATTTTTCATTACTTCAATGTTATTAGCTATATTACTCACACCAAAATTGTTATACATGTGAACTTACAGTCTTGTTAGTATTATTTATGACTGAAATAACGTGTTAATTTTGTTAGATATGTAACATTTATGATCTTAATAAAGTTGCTATTGCACTGTTATTGAACACGCTCTCAAAAATTCTCTTTTGTTTATGTGAAAGATTGAAAACATTAAACTTAGAAACGAGCGCGGTAAGGCCACAGTAAGACCCATCGTGTGTGTTGTGTGTATTGTGTGTATCTGTGTTTTTGTGTGTCTGTGTGTGCTACATGTGTGTCTTTATGATTATTATAACAAGACACCCACCATGAGCAGAGAAAGTCAAAGATCCGCTCCCACAAGTCCACCTAACACGGACCAGGAAACGTGACATCCGCAGGGTGAAATGACAAACTAATCTAAACCATTGGAAATGTCAACTAATATAAAGAGTTGAAAATGTCAACTAATCGAAACTGTTGGAAATGTCGTCTTATCGAAACAGTTGGAAATGTCATCTAATCTAAACACTTGGAAATGTCAACTAATCTAAACAGTTGGAACTGTCAACTAATCTAAACAATTGAAAATCTCAACTAATCTAAACAGTGGGAAATGTAAACTAATCTAAAGAGTAGGAAATGTCAACTAATCTAAACAGTGGGAAATGCCAACTAACATAAACAGTGGGAAATGTCAACTAATATAAACAGTGGGAAATGCCAACTAATCTAAACAGTGGGACATGTCAACTACTTTTAACAGTGGGAGACGTCAAATAAATCTAAAATGTGGAAAATGTCAACTAATCTAAACAGTTGCAATGTCAACTAATCTAAATGGTGGGAATTGACACACACAGAGGGAAAGATGTCATCCTTACACACAGGAGTAAATGTCATACTCCGTCTAGCGTCTACATGGTCAATGGTCCCTAAGGAACACAAGTAGCTGTAAACTAGGTAGTATTCAAGTGCCTACAAAAGTGCTGTATCTGGACATAGATGCCCTAAACAACATGATATATAGGTAGCGCTGGCCCACACTATATGACATATGGACGTCTTATTGCACATAGACAAAGATGCATTAGAGACATAACAATAGTCATAAGGACGTAGTACAATATTAAAGTAGAATTTTATTTTACATGAGAAATGTCTGACATATTAGCCTGTGTCTCATTTTTACAGCTTTTATTTAACTTGCTTCCTCTGTCTATTTGTCTGTCTTGTATCTCGCACATGTGTTATTGGATTAGTCCATTATAAAAACAACTTGAGAAAATTACTTTACTATTTTTAAACGTCCACACAGGGTGTTGATTCAGTAGCGTAGCGAGGGGGGGGGACGACGACATATGTCCCCGGGCGCCGACCTTAGGGGGCGCCAAAATGGGTTGGAAAAATAAATTGAAAGGTCGGGGGTGCAAATCGAAATCTTGACGGGGGGGGGGGGGAGGGGTGCAAATCGAAAGAGGGGGGGGGGGCAAATCGAAATCTTGAGGGGGGGGGGGTTCAAATCGAAAAGTTATTATTAAATTGATCCATGGACAAATTTTATTGATCATTTTAGACCCCTATTGATTTGTACAAAAAAAGGGACTTAGCCTAGTAATTGTAATTTAATAAAACAAGGTTCGGTACTTTCCCTCTTTGGCTTACTGAAGGAGCGAGCACGCGATTGGCTGAGTAGTGGTCACGTGGTGTTTGTGTACGAACCTATGCAAATCTGACTGATCAGGAAGTAGAATGTTGATGGTCGAATGGTTTGCACGCGAGGGCAAAATGGTGAAAGAAACGGCAACACAGAAGAAACGTCGATTCGAAAAAATGAAAAACGTGGGGCGCCGTGATTTTCTTATAGTTTTTAATACTGTTGACTCTCTACAAGCTCCCTAATAAAACTCAATAATATTATGTAATCAATAGTAATATAACTTTTACATCTTATATTAACAATGACCGATAATAAACATTTACTTTGGCGCCCCACGTTTTTCATTTTTTGTCATAATGCACACGCAGTTTGCGATCGCTTATAGTAGAGTGATTTCTTGCATTATTGTGATGTATAGCATTTATTTTCTACTTTATAGTTCAATCAGAAAACGTGGGTTTTTAAAAACTTTTTAAATGATAATTATTTTAATTTGATATTTTAAAAACGGAACACCCCTACGACATTGGGGCAGAGTATATGGTTATAACGGAATGCAGAGCTATGTTATAATTAGACCTAGAGTAGGTCCTGTGTGTTGATAATTTTGTACCTAGAGTGGTTGGAAATTATAAAGCTACAATTATAGGTACAAAGGTGATAGTTACAACAGGGACAAGTAAAAGTCTTTTGACGTCATAATTGCTAGAAGATGGAATCACCGGACAGTGTTGTGCACTATAGAGACATAGGGACGATAAAATTTTCTACAGGACAAAATGGTCAATACAGGGTATAAAAGATTGCTGGACAAATCATATGAAAGTTCACGGACCTGTGTACAATGTTTTGTTGGAGTAACAGCTATAAACTAGGTGTAAGGGGAAGTCGCGTGCCAACTAAAGGGAAAACTCTAAATAGGTTAGGTTAGTTAAGTTTTCCTGACGCCTCTCCAGAAAAATAGGCCGCTGACAAGAACTTTCCATGCGTCTCTGTCCTAGGCTAGTCTCTATCCTGGGCTAGTCTCTCCAACTGTCCCCAGGTGTATCCAATCTTCTTGGTGTCATCTTCCAGGTCACTTCTCCAGGTCTTGCTCAGTCTGCCTCCTTTCCTTTTGCCCTGTGGATTCCAGGTGAGGGCCTGTCTTGTTGTTCTGAATGCAAGCTTCCTGAGTGTGTTGCCAATACGTTTCCATTTACTCATAAGTATCGATTCTTCAGATGGCAGTTGATTTGTCCGTTGCTATAGTATCTCATTTCTGATGGTTTAAGGTCACCGAATTTGAAGGATCTTTCTGAGGCATGAGTTTATACATGATTGTATTTTCTTCTTATTTGTGGCAGTTATTCTCGATGTCTGAATAGTGAAAGACATGCCCTAAATACCATGCGCTATGGATGTGACACGACGTCCAATCAAGAGACTAGACTGTAAAGAGCAGACATAATGGGCCAATTTGTAGATCTTGTTTACTTAGAAGGTCAAAAGTGACACATTTATCTGGACAACAAAACCAACTCTTCTAACAAAATATAATTTGTTTTACGCACCAAAGTTTCGTGTCTATTGAAATCGGATATTCATGTAATTTGTCATTCAATTCGCGAAGGGCATGATATTTCGAAAGTGTTAGCCTACATTGAAAAAAAAATAAACTGTCCTATAATAAGTTGATGTATAGATTCGTATAATCTACGATGGCTGAGCACGATTGGGGCAATCTACCCCAGCATATTTTATTGCAAATATTCCAACAATCGTCCCTCAACACTATTGGAGCCTCAGCTCAGGTAATGTTAGTTATAGAACCACAATCTGCAAACAGTAAATTGTTTTAATTTCTAAATGTTAGACTTGTGGTGTAGCAGTAGCATAACATAACACTTTACCTTTGATTTGTTTTCGTTATTATTGTCAACACGATTTGTGCTGTTTACAATGAATAAATCAATCAATGGCACTAACTGAGTTGACGGGACACCCATCTTTATTGTTGACATAAGCTTAGTTATGGTTATGCTTGTTGAGTTTCGTAAACATTAGTTACATTAAGCCATGGTTTATTTGACAATGAAATATAAATAAATTCGATTGTTATATTAAATATAAAATTTAATTTAATCAACATTGGAAAAAGAAATAAATAGTATATTTAAATTAATAGATATAGATCTAAATTTGGGTAAAACCTTAGTTAAGCGGCGGAAATTATCGGGTAATGTTTGTTGAGTTTCGGTAACTAAAGTTACGGTAAAGCACGGTTTATTTGACCATGGAAATATAAATAAAGTGAAAGTCGATTGTAGTAAATTAATGTTTTAATTTTTAAAGTTTAATCAACAAAAGGAAACAGGAATAAACATAGTAGTAGATTAAATTAGTAGATCTAAAAATAAAAATAAAAATATAAATATAAATTAAAAAGTCAAATGTAATACATTTTTAAAAATGTTTTTGGCAAGCAGCGGATTTGCGGCCATTAATTAATTAGATCTAGATCTAACTTGCTGCTAGGCCAAGTAAAACAATCTAGATTACGAATATATTGAAAATGATTACAAAAATAGTACAAGTGACTAGATACTGTGTTCGTACCCTACTTTGAAAATGAAACCAAACACCATTATTTGTCTGCTATTTAAAACTACTAGTCTCCTCCGCCCCCCCCCCCACTCACACACACAATAAGAGACCGTGGAGGGGTCACTGTGAGGTCACGGTAGTCCAGTCTAATACGTCATAGCTTGAACTCTACCCTAACTTTTGTTCTTCATCACCCCTCCCCACCCATAAACCCCCAACTACCGACATGGGGTTACGGTCAGTTCATACAAGTTCAAATATCAGTGACCTTAGTTACTAGGAGGGGTGGGTTATTCAGGCCCTAATCGTCAGCTTTTACAAAGATTTCAAAAACAGTTTGGAGAGTGAATACAAAATACAGGTAGTTAAATTATACGTAGACTACCACTTACAGCTTCCCTCATAATTTTGTTATAAGACTACCTGCCTGCAACCTTAGACAAAGTAACAATAGCGGGTAAAAAAAAAGCTCAAGATTTGTATGGCCGATCGTTCTTTCTTTAAATAACAATTTTAAATACTTGAAACACATTTACACGGTCAGTCACGCAACAACAACAACAACAAAAAGAAAGGTCTAACACTCCCCCCTCCCTCCCTCAATAAAGTAGTAACTGAGAAATCTGGTTTCATCTGCGTTTCAGCGAAAAACGTCATACCACAGTGTAGACTCATCCAGACTTTTTAAAGTCTGAAATTCACTTTTCTAAACTCAAGACTTTATCCACACTGCGTACAAACCCTGTTAAACAATGTTTATTAGCAAAAATATTTAGCTGAAATACTTAAAAATAAATAGCAATAAAAAATAATTACTAAAGCAGTATTTAACACGCAAATAAAATAAATCTGTAAATTTTTTATACGTTCTGTATTAAAAATAAAAGATGACGCCAAATAAGTATGGTTTACAGTACTTCCGGAACAATTTGACAGACTTTGCCATTGTTTTATTGTTTTTTTACTGCTATACCATTTCGAAATAATAACTAAGGCTAAACTAAGGTTTTACATAAATTTGAGTAATAAAGTCAAGTGTAATAATTAGTTTTGATGATTATTTTAGAAACACTAAAATAAAAACTTGCACAAATTTCATCATTTCATCATTTTAAGAATCGTTTAAAAAAAAAGATCATTCGAGACATTTTTAATAAATAGAAAAATGAGTTCTTTAGCGACCAAAGAGATTTTTTTTCAACAACGTTTGAATCCGCTAGCAGCTCTTTACCTTTTACGGGTAGGCCTATACTAATTTTTTCAATCCATTTAATCCAAATGCATTTTCACGACATTGCAGAACTATACCAAATTAAAGACCAAACTGATATAAAGCATGAATTTATTGCTTCTAAACGTAAATTTTGCATTTGGTGTCTACATTTCCCAAGCGGATGATAGCTTTAAGATGTTCATATTTAATAGTAACAATATTTATAGTCGGGAATTAAAACTAATGTCTCTATAGAAGTTTACATTTTGATGTCATCCTCCCTTACCGCCACATAAACCCTTGTCAGAATTGTCAATTTAACCGAAAAATGTATTAGGTAATTCATTTTTTTTTAAATGGTAAAAAGAATTATTCTTTTTTTTCCATTTTGTTGCATTTTTGTTGGTTAGACTGGTTGCTACATGTGTGGGTTAGGTTGGTTGCTACATGTGTGGGTTAGGCTGGTTGCTACATGTGTGGGTTAGGTTGGTTGCTACATGTGTGGGTTAGGCTGGTTGCTACATGTGTGGGTTAGGCTGGTTGCTACATGTGTGGGTTAAGTTGGTTGCTACAAGTGTGGGTTAGGCTGGTTGCTACATGTGTGGGTTAGACTGGTTGCTATATGTGTGGGTTAGGCTGGTTGCTACATGTTGCTTGTGTGGGTTAGGCTGGTTGCTACATGTGTGGGTTAGGCTGGTTGCTACAAATGTGGTTTAGGCTGGTAGCTACATGTGTAGGTTAGGCTGGTTGCTACATATGTGGGTTAGGCTGGTTGCTACATGTGTGGGTTAGGCTGGTTGCTACATGTGTGGGTTGGTTGGTTGCTACATGTGTGGGTTAGGCTGGTTGCTACAAATGTGGTTTAGGCTGGTAGATACATGTGTAGGTTAGGCTGGTTGCTACATGTGTTGGTTAGGCTGGTTGCTACATGTGTTGGTTAGGCTGGTTGCTACATGTGTGGGTTAGGCTGGTTGCTACATGTTGCTTGTGTGGGTTAGGCTGGTTGCTACATGTGTGGGTTAGGCTGGTTGCTACATGTGTGGGTTGGTTAGTTGCTACATGTGTGGGTTAGGCTGGTTGCTACATGTGTAAGTTAAGCTTGTTGCTACAAGTGTGGGTTAGGCTGGTTGCTACATGTGGGTTAGGCTGGTTGCTACATGTCGCTTTTGTGGGTTAGGCTGGTTGCTACATGTGTAGGTTAGGCTGGTTGCTACATGTGTGGGTTAGGCTGGTTGCTACATATGTGGGTTAGGCTGGTTGCTACATGTGTGGGTTAGGCTGGTTGCTACATGTGTGGGTTAGGCTGGTTGCTACATGTGTTGGATGGGTTGGTTGCTACATGTGTGGGTTAGGCTGGTCGCTACATGTGTGGGTTAGGCTGGTTGCTACATGTGTGGGTTAGGCTGGTTGCTACATGTGTGAGTTAGGCTGGTTGCTACATGTGTGGGTTAGGCTGGTTGCTTCATGTTGCTTGTGCGGGTTAGGCTGGTTGCTACATGTGTGGGTTAGGCTGGTTGCTACATGTGTGGGTTAGGCTGGTTGCTTCATGTTGCTTGTGCGGGTTAGGCTGGTTGCTACATGTGTAGGTTAGGCTGGTTGCTACATGTGTGGGTTAGGCTGGTTGCTTCATGTTGCTTGTGCGGGTTAGGCTGGTTGCTATATGTGTGGGTTAGGCTGGTAGCTACATGTGTGGGTTAGGCTGGTTGCTACATGTGTGAGTTAGGCTGGTTGCTACATGTGTGGGTTAGGCTGGTTGCTACATGTGTGGGTAAGGCTGGTTGCTACATGTGTGGGTTAGGCTGGTAGCTACATGTTGCTTGTGCGGGTTAGGCTGGTTGCTACATGTATGGGTTGGGCTCGTTGCTACATGTGTGGATTAGGCTAGTTGCTACATGTGTGGGTTAGGCTGGTTGCTACATATCACATGTGTGGGTTAGGCTGGTTGCTGCATGTGAGGGTTAGACTGGTTGCTACAAGTGTGGGTTAGGCTGGTTGCTACATGTGTGGGTTAGGCTGGTTGCTACATGTTTGGGTTAGACTGGTTGCTATATGTGTGGGTTAGGCTGGTTGCTACATGTTGCTTGTGTGGGTTAGGCTGGTTGCTACATGTGTGGGTTAGGCTGGTTGCTACAAATGTGGTTTAGGCTGGTAGCTACATGTGTAGGTTAGGCTGGTTGCTACATATGTGGGTTAGGCTGGTTGCTACATGTGTGGGTTAGGCTGGTTGCTACATGTGTGGGTTGGTTGGTTGCTACATGTGTGGGTTAGGCTGGTTGCTACAAATGTGGTTTAGGCTGGTAGATACATGTGTAGGTTAGGCTGGTTGCTACATGTGTTGGTTAGGCTGGTTGCTACATGTGTTGGTTAGGCTGGTTGCTACATGTGTGGGTTAGGCTGGTTGCTACATGTTGCTTGTGTGGGTTAGGCTGGTTGCTACATGTGTGGGTTAGGCTGGTTGCTACATGTGTGGGTTGGTTAGTTGCTACATGTGTGGGTTAAGCTTGTTGCTACAAGTGTGGGTTAGGCTGGTTGCTACATGTGGGTTAGGCTGGTTGCTACATGTCGCTTTTGTGGGTTAGGCTGGTTGCTACATGTGTGGGTTAGGCTGGTTGCTACATGTGTGGGTTAGGCTGGTTGCTACATATCACATGTGTGGGTTAGGCTGGTTGCTGCATGTGAGGGTTAGACTGGTTGCTACAAGTGTGGGTTAGGCTGGTTGCTACATGTGTGGGTTAGGCTGGTTGCTACATGTGTGAGTTAGGCTGGTTGCTACATGTGTGGGTTAGGCTGGTTGCTACATGTTTGGGTTAGACTTGTTGCTACATGTGTGGTTTAGGCTGGTTGCTACATGTGTGGGTTAGTATGGTTGCTACATGTCGCTTGTGTGGTTTAGGCTGGTTGCTGCATGTGTGTTTTAGGCTGGTTGCTACATGTGTGGGTTAGTATGGTTGCTACATGTCGCTTGTGTGGTTTAGGCTGGTTGCTGCATGTGTTTTAGGCTGGTTGCTACATGTGTGGGTTAGTATGGTTGCTACATGTCGCTTGTGTGGTTTAGGCTGGTTGCTACATGTGTGGGTTAGACTGGTTGCTACATGTGTGGGTTAGGCTGGTTGCTACATGTGTGGGTTAGGCTGGTATCTACATGTGTGGGTTAGGCTGGTTGCTACATGTTTGGTTTAGGCTGGTTGCTACATGTGTGGGTTAGGCTAGTTGCTACAAGTTTGATTTAGGCTGGTTGCTACATATGTAGTTTAAGCTGGTTGCTACAAGTGTGGGTTAGGCTGGTTGCTTCATGTGTGGGTTAGGATGGTTGCTACATGTTGCTTTTGTGGGTTAGGCTGGTTGCTACATGTGTGGATTAGACTGGTTGCTACATGCGTGGGTTAGGCTGGTTGCTACATGTGTAGGTTAAGCTGGTTGCTACATGTGTAGGTTAGGCTGGTTGCTACATGTGTGGGTTAGGCTGGTTGCTTAATTCCTGTATTATCTTAAGGTGTGTCGTACATGGAAGACGGCAACACAAGTCCCTTCATTGTGGCGGCGTATAAAACTTTTTCTGGACGACAGAAATGTAGAAGAATCGGGTTAGAGATATAAATAGATAAAAATAGAGATTTTTAAAGTTTATTTTATATAAGAATCATAATGAAATATCAATTTATGTATTTGTTAGTGTACGTATACGTGTACGTGCACTTGTTTGCGTAATATACATTTACATATATATGCATGTAAATGGATAGACATGTATATATAAATAATATATAAATAAATAAAGAAATTTATATATATATATATATATATATATATATATATATATATATATATATATATATATATATATATTCTTTATCTACTGATATAGCGCGAAGAGTAATTGCACTGGCAAACAGATGTGCAAAAGACGTCACTGAACTCAGAGTTGAGTGCTCTATTTGTAGCGAGGTGATGGACGATACTTTGAAGACACTGGAGGACATCTTGAAGATTTTATGGAGATCTAAACTCCGAGTGTTAGAGCTGAAGGGGCTATACCCGGACGGCCCGACTAACGGAGCAATGAGGAGGTTTGCTTCTTTTATGAACACATTTCTGATGCAGCAGAAAAATCTGGAGGCAAGTGTTGAATCATTGTCTTATCTTCTTTTTATCATCTCGATAGGCGCATTACATATATATATATATATATATATATATATATATATATATATATATATATATATATATATATATATATATATATATACGGGAACTCGTTTGAGCTTTCATTAAAAGCCTGATGCTTTCTGCAATATATACACACATGCCGTATTATAGCATTGATATTTTATGTATTATATAGACTTACACCAAAGCCTGAACCTACACCTTAATTTTATTTTCCCTTATGACTTGCTGTTTCTCTATAAGTTATTTGGTTTTTCGTTTACAAATCAACGCAACTATCTCTATCACGAATATATTCCGACGCTACTTAACTAAAATCTATTCAACTTTAACATCGATCCTAGACATCACACTTCTAACTCTTCGACTATTACCTCAGTTATATGACTGCCGCTACCTACTGCTTAAACTTTATCTCGCTTCTTGATGGTCTTTTGATTCATTCTTATCTACTAACCAATGACAAAACTACCCTAAATTTCCTTAATCTATTTATAATTGTTTCCTAAAGTGACGTCATCACAAGTACCCAAAAAAATTCTGGGGAGTTTGTTTTTAAAACTCATCTACTTTATGATGAATAAGATTAAGCATAACAGGTGTTTGTGTTTCTAGCTATACAACTCTTCATGGTTTTTTAAATTTCCGTCTCGCATTGCTTCTATTATACAAAATGAAGAGTTTGTTTTTAAATCGTCCCACAGACATTTTCACTGAAAGATACAAACTTTGAAGACAAATTCGTAACCGAATTCTTGGAAATTCTAGGCAAATCTTCAGGGGAGAAAATCAAAGTAATGTGTTTGATTAATTCCTATGAAGACTACGACGACTTACATTATCGACCGATTCATGCATTCGATATCGTCTTAAAAGTGAGTCATTTGACATTTTTTATGTCCAATTTTTTTTACATTTTTATTATTTATCAACGTGTTTTCTTCTTAGCTTAAGGGGGAAGGCTCCGGTAAAACAAAACTTCTTTAATACTAAAGAGAAAACATTTTTTTTCTCACCAGCTTTTTAAAGGTACATCAGAGAATGCATTTCGACTTTAAAAAATTTCTTATGACTTTTTAAAATATAGGATCCGGTTAAACTCTAAACTTTGGGGAATTTTGGGGTATTAAATCTAGTTTTTTTTTTTAAGACTTAAAGCAGCTGTTGTTGATTTAACTAAGGAATCAGCTAAACACAAGTCTGCAGCTTTTCAAACAAGTAAAGATAGGAAATTAACTTCAAACCCTCAGTAATGATGTCAAATTTGTTTTCATTTTATGATTTTAAATATTAGACACACGAATCTCCCCACTCTAGTGCATAAAGCAAGGCTAATGATTTCAAGCGTAGATTTTGACAGTGTCACATTCAGTGGCGGAACTAGAAAAAATGGGCCACCCCGCAAAAAATTTTTTGGGCCCCCATATATATATATATATATATATATAAACACAATACGAACATAGGATACTCATTTCTGGCCTGATCGGGTTTTGAAAAAAAAAAAATTCAATTAAATCTAATCACAACAACATGTCATGTGTATCAGTGGCGGAACTAGTAACCCCCCCCCCCCCCCGAAGAATTTTTTTGGGCCCCTATATATATATATATATATATATATATATATATATATATATATATATATATATATATATATATATATATATATATATATATATATATATATATATATATATATATATATATATATATATATATATATAAAACAAGGTTCGCTCTCAATTTAAAAAAAATTCCATCTGGTACACGAATAAATCAGAGGTTTTCCAACACACGAGCTGGCCCCTTTCTAAATCTAGTCCAACACACTAAACTGAGGCTTTCATCAAAACGTTACTAACCGTGTGCCCTGTTTTCCAGAAGTTGAATTAAATGTTAACAATGTCGGCAGTTCATTTCTTGGATCTTAGGGCGCGGGTTTGTCCACACTACCAACTAGACACGCCAAGGCATGCTGTAAATCCCTCGGCGACGGCCCAGGTGTCAGGGGAGTTACGGGGCTCTTGGAGCTACCGGTTACATTACTGCACGGGTGATGGGTGTGACACATTGTTTCTTCCGGCAGAGCTCCCCCCCTCCCCCGAAAACAGTCTACCCTGGAAGAAACATTGGTGCGACACCTAATTAGATTTAGTCATCGAGTGTAGTAGCGAGACTTATTCCTAGTGTTGTGGGAACTTTTAAACGACTGTCTGTGGGGGCCAACTTGCTCAAATGTGATGCGCTCAGGATCAGAGTTTCTTCCAGGCATCTCTTCGGAGGGGGGGGGGGGCGAAGCCCCACCGAAATTTTTTTACCGCCCCCCCCCCGAACGAAATGAAATTTATATAATTTATATAGAAAATATATACTTTTAACAGTGTCCGCCCCCCCCCCCCCCCCGAAGAAAGTTTACCGCCCCCCCCCCGAAGATTTCAAGTGCCCCCCCGGAGAAAAAAGTCTGGAAGAAACACTGCTCAGGATGACACTGACGCCAGTTGTATTCAAGTAGTAACCTCATCCGCTTATGCAGTATCACGGGGCGCTAAATCACATATTTCCGTTAGGAGTCCCCACTCAAATATGTACAAATGTTAGGCCTATGACAGAAACCTTTGCGGGGCTGTACTCAACAGCTTCCCAAGTTTTCATGGCGATTGGGTGAATGATGCAGTAATGCATAATAATAATAGAGAGAAAAATGTTTTTCACATGTACAACTGTATGTGGCCAGGTCACGCGTTGGATAACCTTCTGATTTAGGGGAGTGGGGATTAACAAAAAGCCTGACTCTCACACACCCCCACCTCAATGACTATTAATAATGTTCAATTAATTCTAAACGTTCTAATTAATTTCTAAATAATTATATAAAAAATAATATTACCTGCCCTGTTTTGTGAATTAGATGTGCCTAATACTATGAAAGTAAATTAATATCTGTTGACTAGATCTAGTGCTGTCTAGTGTCTGACAAAATGTGCTGAAGTGGTGAATCGTACGGTTAGGAAGTAGTTCATAAACGATACATTTATCTCCTCGATACTTGTGAGGTTGAGAAATAGGGATGGGATAGGGGTCGGCTCGGGAAAAAACTTGAAAGGGACAACAAAACGCCTTGATCTATGTATGTCAGCATCGCCCATTGTAAAACTTACTCAGGGGAGATAATTTGAAGTATAGGCCTTAAAAGTTTACTATATTTCTTGTAAAATCAAAAACAAGTAAACGTATATAAAACTGAAGTTTCTAGTATTATATTATTTTTTTAAATTATTTGTACGATACAAGATAGTACAGGATACAAATTCAACCACTATCACAAACACATATTAACATTGAAAAATGTACAATGGATTTCGGGTCCCCTACCAATGCCGCAAATAAGAACCGCGCATCATGAAAGTATTGCAAGCCCACTTCATATGTAGCGGCTTTTCGTGCTATGGACTTTGTTTTTTTTTTTAAAAAGAATTTTGCCGGCGACAGCGTGTGTTTGATTGTAGGGAAATAGAACTCGGCCTTGACGATGGTTAAAAAATACAACTATAAATAACTGTTTTAAATATGTAAAGAATTTGTCGACAATTTTTTAACCCCCTTTTTGGTCCCCATCCCCTGCCCCATCCGCCACAGTATACTTTGGAGGATCGGTCAAACAGTTACCTATCAAAGGTAGGGGGGGGGGGGGCAACGAGTCAAAGAAGTCATTCAAAATTCGAAGAGTTGCCTATATTTTACACTGTAGTTTGTGTAATGGATTTTATCTTTTGCGGAAGAGCGTGGTATAGTGACTGTAAAATAAAGATAATCGTACCGCAGCTACAGTGTTTTTCTTTTACAAACCAAATATTAAGGCAAAAATTAAATTCAAATTTAAAAAAAAAAATTTGGTCAGCGTGGGCCCCTAAACGGCCTCCCCCCCCCCCCCCCGCGCATTGCGGGGTCTGGCGGGACTGTAGTTCCGCCCCTGTTCATCAGGTAAATGAACAACTACTGACTAGTGTCTTTAACAAAATGTGCAGAAGTGGTCAGTTTACAGTTCATAGACGGTTCGTTAATCTATGCATTACATCTTATTGTAAGAGTAAGGGTGTGGTGAGGGGTAGAAGTGAGGGGGAGGGGGGGAGGGGGGGGGGAGAGAGTTGGGAAGGGAAGGGGACAAGAAAGCGCCGATAAACATCTACATCAATAGTGCCGACTAGAAGACCAGGATAGTCGCCTCGCCGCAACATTTCCCCAGCTCGATTTCAAAGCGTACCGGCACAGTCAAATTTCAGATGCTTCGTCTTTGAAGTTGTCTATATGTCTGGCGGTCTCTCGAGCTATAGTCAGTGCATTTTTCTCAAAGACGTTTGCCGACTATCGTGTTTGTTTGTAACTGTAGAAGAAAGATAACTCGACCTCCACCTAATTTTTTTTTTTTAAATAATTTAGACAGGATTTTTGGGCCCCCAATTGGTCTGGGCCCCCCCCGCATTGCGGGGTCTGGCGGCACTGTAGTTCCGCCCCTGGTCACATTGTGACCATCTAGCTTGACCTTTAAAATCAAATCTTCTTGGCTAATGAGTTTTTGCTAGCTAGTTCACTGATCTAGCTGTAACTATGGTCGTACGATTAAAATGTCGTTTCTCAAATTATAAACTTTTTATGTGTTTTGTATTCAGAAGTTTACAAACTTACAGTCACTAACAATGGAGTATCTCAGCGAAGCCCTACTACAAAACCTATCAAAGAGTCTGGGGACAAACTTCAAGTACTTGAACCTAACTGTGAGTCACTTAGAAGGTAAGGTACTATGAATAGGGCCTAACATTATTACTAATATTGTAACCTATTTTTTTAAAAGATCATGCAAACGGGTTCAGCATTGATGCCAACAGACTGACCTCGGCCTATATCAAAATATTAATAAAACTCCGCTGTGTTCTATACATCGCTCATTCATCAAACATTGTGTGGCACATGACATAGACAGCAATACAGCTTTGGTATGTTGTATGTGCTGTTAATCGTATCTTAGCACGGATACGTAGACAGTCAACTGTTAAATAAGAAGACTAAATTTAACATGTGCATGGTAAACTGTCAAAACTGTAAGCTTTAAACAAAGAATCTAAACATTACAACGAGACAAAACGTATATATATATATATATATATATATATATATATATATATATATATATATATATATATATATATATATATATACATATATATTATATGTCCTTTCGCCAATGGTAGTTATAAACAAACAAATATATATATATATATATATATATATATATATATATATATATATATATATATATATATATATATATGTATATCAAATTTATATATATGTATATATAAATTTTTATTACGATAGCATGAAGAGAGTAGTAATGCACAGTGGCGTAGCGAGGTCGGGTGTCACCAGGTGCGGCACTCAATGGTGTCACCCCCCCCCCAGAAGCGTAGCGACCCTTCCCGGGGACAAACTTTCAAATTTTCGATTTTCACCCCCCCCCCCCCCTCAAATTTTTTTCTATATATTTTGCTATTTTTTGCCTTGGTGTCACCCCCCCCCCCCCCAAATGGTGTCAGCCCCCGCCCCCCCCCTCGCTACGCCTCTGGTAATGCATAAAAGACAGACACACGATGTTCACATGTACAGCTGTGCCCAGATCACGCAGAGGAGAACTGATTTAGGGGACATACATAAATGACATCATACTTTTTTGACGACTCACAAAAGGCCAGACCCTCACACCAAAATGACGTCATTAAGTTAACAATATCAAATGAAAAATAAATAAATAAATAAATAAATAAATAAATAAATAAATAAATAAATAAATAAATAAATAAATAAATAAATAAATAAATAAATAAATAAATAAATAAATAAATAAATAAATAAATAAATAAATAAATAAATAAATAAATAAATAAATAAATAAATAAATAAATAAATAAATAAATAAATAAATAAATAAATAAATAAATAAATAAATAAATAAATAAATAAATAAATAAATAAATAAATAAATAAATAAATAAATAAATAAATAAATAAATAAATAAATAAATAAATAAATAAATAAATAAATAAATAAATAAATAAATAAATAAATAAATAAATAAATAAATAAATAAATAAATAAATAAATAAATAAATAAATAAATAAATAAATAAATAAATAAATAAATAAATAAATAAATAAATAAATAAATAAATAAATAAATAAATAAATAAATAAATAAATAAATAAATAAATAAATAAATAAATAAATAAATAAATAAATAAATAAATAAATAAATAAATAAATAAATAAATATATAAATATATAAATATATAAATATATATATATATATATATATATATATATATATATATATATGTATATATATATATATATATATATATATATATATATATATATATATATATATATATATATATATATATATATATATATATATATATACTTCTTTTCATAAAATTAGCAAGCATTAGCGACACGGCATGGGTGGCACTTAAAAAATCATGCCCTGATCTTGTGGTGACCTTTCATGTGGATGGTATTTTAGGAGCTGTCCTAACCCCAAGCATTCCCCTGATCAGCCTAACAGTAGCAAAGCCTCTCTCACAGGAGGTAAGTATTGACACACACTGAGCAGATATTTACAGGCACACACACACACACCCACACTCATGCGCACACTCATACATACACTCACACACAAACAAACACATGCACACTGATACACATGACCACTCATACACTTACACACTCATACACTTACACAGTTATACACATACACACTCATACGATTACACACACATACATGTATAATTACATAATATACAGGGGTGGACTGGCCCACCGTTCTATCGGAAAAAATCCCGTGTGCTTCTGAGAAAAAACCCCCAGTAAAAAAATCTCGGAGCGGAATTGTAATAATCAAATTAGTTTTTTAATTACTCGTATACAAAGTACAGAGAAAGTATTTGTTACGGGTCATTTAAGGTCAGGTTAAAATAGGTTAGAATAGTCTCGAACTTAGGGGAGAATGCGTGTGTGAATTGGTTCACCCTACTGTGTAGTAACCCCGGTGTGTTGTATTGTTATCCCAAGGTCGAATGCGGGTATAAAATGGCGAGTGAACGATTGTGGGAGGTCAGCGGTTAATCGTGCAAAACAAAATCGAGATTTTTGCAAATCTCGACGTTCTACACCTCACGGAGTCAGAAAAACATAGTTTTGCAATCCTGTTCGCATGTCTTTGTGTGTGTGTGTGTGTGTGTGTGTGTGTGTGTGTGTATGTGTGTGTGTCTGTAAACACGATAACTTAAGTACCGATACAGCTAGAATGATGAAATTTCATATATAAGTCTTATATTTAATTTGTTGACCCGTATAAGCTTTTAAGCGATTTCCGATAACCGAAAGTGTAACTTTTTATACTTTCAATTTTTCAAAAGCCTATAACTTGAGTAATATTGCAGATAGATAAATGAAATTTCACATGTAAGTAAAAGATCTAATTCTCTGCCTTCTTTAAAATTGTGAGTAACTTCCGTTGACCGGAAGTAGTAATTTAGGCTATTTCCGATTTCTCAAAAAACACATTTGCATTTATAAAGTACTAATAATATTTCGCACTATTATGCACATATTATTTGGCGTTCGCTTGGTGTGCAATTATGTTTTTACGATATTCCATTCTATTTAAAAAAGTTTAAGTAATTAAAATTGAATTTAAAATATTGTCTATATCCCGAGTTGCCATCCCCCGTAGTGTTATAATAGAATATTCGAGAAAGTTTAGGGGAGATCACTCCCGGTTGTTTTTTTTCATAGTTAAACTTTTTTTAAAATTTTTCTATTTTACAATTTCCATTGCCTGATAACAAAGCGAAACATTCAGGCTATCTGTGAGACAAAAAAAAAAAAAACGCTCAATGAAAATATCAATCTTGGGGCAGTGGCGTAACAAACATGTAAGCATGGTGGACAAACTTTACAGTCCCCGATGTCAAATGGCCCCTGATCATGCTCACTTTATTTTTTCTTAAATAATCTTTTTTACACGTTCGTTATTTCGTTTGTTTATTTGTATGTTTGTTGGTTTATTTATTTAGTCGCATATTTATTTAATCATTTATTTAATTTTATTTTTTTATTTATGGAGAGAGAAAAAGATCTATACACATTTAAATTAATGTCTCTCTACAGTTTGAAATTGCAAACATAGCAACGCTGTACCAGCATACACTGGAAGAACTTCATATAGAAAATCATTTTGGAGAGCAAGAACTATCTGAAGATTTTTGTAAACATTTAGCTTCATTTCAACGCTTACGGAAGTTTTCGATGTCCATGATGATAAAAACAGAAGCAAACGTAACTGTCTAACTACTAGTCTCATTTTATTTTCTTATTTTCAGTGCATTTAGAAGCATGTTGTGCCCGGGACGAAATTTCAATTTGGCGCTCCCCCCCCACACACACACAACCACACACATCCACATATATATATATATATATATATATATATATATATATATATATATATATATATATATATATATATATATATATATATATGTATGTGTGTGTGTGTGTGTATGATTGAGTGTGTGCGTGGGTGCGAGAGACAGTCCGGAAAAGATTTAATAATAACGGTGTATGATTTTCGTTCCCTAAAACTTTACTCGACGCCAATTCAACTCGCATTAAGATGCGTTATCCATTAAAAAAATATTAATGTCTGAAAAAAAATAAACCTAAGGGGTCATCAATAAATTATCTCCCCCCTACCCTCCGTCACACATCTGCTACCCCCCCCCCCCCCCCCCCCGCTAAATTGACGTTACACCTCAGACCTCAGTCTACAACCCCCCCCCCCCCCTCAAAATTGCAGTTGAATTTTTATTTTATAAGCAATAAAGTTTATCTACTTAGCAATCCTGTGTAAATCCTTTCGATTTTAGTCGGCGGAAAAGCCCACTATCCAGGAAAAGCTGGAGAGCGGTGTTTGCCGGTCACTGTTTGCTAAGGGTATTTGTTTTATAGTTACACAATCTAGGTAGAAAACAGTTAAAACAAAATGTAAAGTCTTGTAGCCGTTAAATTTCTTAACTTTGACAGTTCATAATTCAAAACTGAAGCTTAAAATGAGCTTTTATATTTTTAATTTTTCTACCCCTTTTGGCGCCCCTTCGGGTCAGCCCCCCTGGCTGGTGGTTATAAATTTGTTTTATATTTGTTTCATTTTTCACTACTTCCAATTACCGTATATATGGGTTTATGCGATATCGCTCTCTTAGTTTTTGTACTTTAAGTTTATAATTTAGATATGGTTGCTATGCCACATTAAAAAACGCCTTGTATAGTCATATTGTTACTAGCTACATACCCGTGCTCCGCCACGGTTAATCTTTTTTAAAATGTACCAACTTGGGAACAGAACAAAACAAAACAAAACACAAACACAACACAACACAAACACGACACAAACACAACACAAACACAACATGAACACGACACAACACAAACACGACACTAACCACAACACAAACACAACACAACACAATACAACACAAAAAACACAAACACAACACAAACACAATGCAAACACAAACGCAAAAAAGCAATAACGCTTTCCTAGGCGTCCTGGTCCAGAGAGAGCCTTTTCGGCATTCTCTAGAAGTCTAATTTCATCCGTTTTAATAACATCGAAAAAAAACAAAAAAATTTTTTTCATAAAAAACGTTTAAAAAAAATATCGAATGTAATAATGCACTAAAAAGGGGTAAATAAATTATACACTATAAAGAAAAGCGTGGTTCATATGAAGAGATAGTGTGGTCAGCACTATGCCTAGCCGCCTTTACTTTCACTAACGCGAGTTAAGTACCCATCACCCGGTCTACTGACTTGAACCCGGATTCGAACTCGAGGCTTACGGGTTAGCAGTCCAGCTCTCTACCGCTTGACCACTCTGTCCCTTCTTTTCTTTATAGTTATTTAAATAGTGTATAACTTATTTTCTCCTTTTAGAGTATTATTACATGAAAGTATGTTTTTGAAACGTTTTTTTATGAACTTTTTAGTACTTTCCATGTTTTTATTTATAATAGAGTTACATGACTAAAAACCATTATTGAACGTGATGACACGTGTGGAGTAGTTGGATAGGACTGCCTACTAATTTGGTCAAATTTTTTATTAATTCATAAAAAATACTCAGGCGATCAATTAAGTCAAAATAAATGTCATGATGCATTGTTTCATGTCTTGACCCACGTACCAATTACGAACCGTATTTGTCAGTTAGAAGTGCCTGCCATTTCGCTCGGGCGTTTCGATCTAGACAGACAGACTGACGAGGTAGTGAGTTAAATAAAAGCTTGTAAAAATAGTGATTTTGATAGACTATAGACTAATTAGATTAATATTTTTCTGTTTTAATTATGAACCTTAACATAAAATAATCAATGCGGTAGTTATTAAAAAAATTAACTTACATTAGTGAGTGAGTTCAATTTCTTTTTGAATTACCCCCCCCCCCCTGGCATAATTATAAAATATTTTAATTAATTAGTTTTTTCGACCATACTGTTATTAAAATGTATCCCACTTTTCAAGAAATCTAATCGAAAATAGTATTGCAATTGATCAGTTTAATATAATATAGCAATGTGCGTTTATTTAATATTTTCTTCACGTTATGGAAAAGTGTAAAAACTGTGTCAATTATACAAAAAATGTTAGTCGTTATATAAACAAACCCTTCTCCAATGGTAATAAAAAGACAATGTGGTGCAGTTTAAAAGTAGTGCGTGGTACGATATTTTCTTTTATGGTTCCAGAATCTATAGCAATGACGGACTGACACACTACCTAGCTGCTTATATCAGGGGCGGAACTACAGTGCCGCCAGACCCCGCAATGCAAGGGGGCACGCCATTTAGGGGCCCAAAGCGGACCATAGTTAAAAAAAAAAATTCTTGCAGTTTTGAATAGATGGTTGTTTTGTACAAAAGACACCATCCCACGCTTTTGTATATTCTTTTTCCATTTATTTTTAAACCACTGTGAAAGCCGAGTCCTCTTTCTCCTACAATCAAACTTATCAAAGATAAGCAAACGTTCAAACCACTTCCATGACTTATTTTCCTATATTTAAATAGTCAAATAAGGGTGCTCATAAGCTTAATTTAATGTATTTCTACTAAACAAATTAAAAAGCAATTACTTCTCTTAATTATTATTTTTTTATAAAGTACATACTTAAGAATGACATTGTTTAAAAAGGAAATGTATTTAAAATTAATAATATAAATACAAAAAGACATACAAATAAACATAACCATTACTTATACAAAGCTTCTTGTTTTATATTTTTGACCGAATAGAGGTTAAGAGGTTTTATAGCATAGATAAAATAAAACTGATTTTCACAAAAAAAAAACACTAATGCACTTACACTAACGACATTATGTCGTAATTTGTTTTAATTGAAACTTTTTTTTTCCAAACCCGAACAGGCCAGCAATGAGTTCCTATGTTATTGTTTTGTGTTTATGTTTATATATATATATATATATATATATATATATATATATATATATATATATATATGTTACCGAGTGTATTTACTCGCAACGTCAAATGTTACAGAGTGTCTTTACTTGTGCTATCTTTGACCAGCTCACAACATTAATCACAATACAGATACTCTGAAGTGCAGGTTTACATTTATCTCTTTATTAAATGAATCAATAGAAATGCTCCACATAGCAATGCATCAATGTTCCACAAGAATACAATGAACCAACTGACCCCCACTGTCCTCACTAGTCCTCACATATCAGAATACACGTGTCCATGGTCCAGGCTTCCAATCTTATTCTCACAAACTACAACACGTATCTACAGTTCAGTCTTCAACTTCTGTTCTCCTCCCTTCTCGTCGTGCCGTCCTATTATATCGCCTTGTATTCGTAATCGGTTCTATCCGTTGCATCATAACTATGAACTACGCAGTTCTGTCGTACAGTCCGATTATTAGACTTTTGTTTCTATTTCTGTCACACCACCTGCATCCGTTGCATCAGTTCAGTTTGGCCTTGGTCATGTCTTTAGTTGACAGACTGTATTGCGTTCTTATCAATCGTCTTTAGTAACTACACTAGTTACATCCACCCCCGCCGTTTTTTGTGTGTGTTCTCAATCACAAACAACGCTTGGCGGGTGCACTCCTCCAATGTCAAACGCAACACCATAAAAAAAAGTTACTGTTCTACTTACTGTCAATGTCGTCACGTTCATACACGATTAACAGTTATCCCTATTTCAAAATACTAAATGTGTCTACATCATATTCCTCAGACACAAAGCAGTTCTAGAATTCACATCCACCCCCGCCGTTTTTTTCGTTTGGTGTCATCACCAGTTTACTTTTATAGCTTTTGGACAGTCTGTTCTCATACCAGCGCGACCATGAAAGAATTGATGGTTGCTGACGAAAAATTTCGTACTCTTTCTGTTCCTCAAACTTCTCCGCGGACCACTTATCTGATGTTCTACTGTCTCTCTACTTCTGGGAGGACCGGGATCCTCATTGTTGCAGTTATCCTCCACTTGTGTATCGCTGTTGTGCTGTTGATGGTGACATGGTTCCGGGATGGGTATGTGAATTTCCGTGTAAGTTTCTGGTTCCCTAATTGTCTTAGTTTTCTTTGTGTGTAAATGCTCTTCTTGACTATGCCAATATTTCTTTAATTGAGTAATATTCGCCCAACGGTCCGGTTTGGTGTGATTGGTGGGTCTTACTTTAAAGGGGCCACCGGCTACTTTAGGCATCTCCACGACTTGCCATACCTCCTGTCCCCAGAAGTCGTGGATTTTGTTTCTGCCTAATGGGTGGCTACGCAGTAATACTTTGTCGTTCAGTTGGAGTTGCGGGTCTTTTGTCTGTACCAGCGGTTCTCTTCGCCGTGCTTCATGTTCTAGTCTTTCTTGTACCACCCTGTACATTTCTCTAATTCGTCTCATATGTTCATTCACATATTCCAGTGCGGTGTATGAGCCAGTCATGCTTTCCTTTTTTCCTAGGAACAAGTCCAGAGGGAGTCGAGCCTCCTGTCCGAACAGTAACATATGTGGCGAAAGGCCGGTTGTGGCATGGGGGGTGCAGTTGTATAGGTATACCAACTCTGGGAGAAAATCAGGCCAACGTTTTTTCTGTTCAGGTTCTAGAGTACGCAGCAAATCATGCATGCTGCGATTGAACCGCTCGCACTGTCCGTTTCCTTTAGGATTATATGTGGTTGTTCTAGATTTGTTGATCCCGTAGTGGCTGCACAGTTGGTTAATTACTTCTGACTCAAAGGCCCTTCCTTGGTCAGAGTGTAATTGTCTTGGTATACCATATTTGATGAACCAGTGTTCTATTAAGACCTTTGCCACTGTTTTGGCCGTCTGGTCTCGTGTGGGCACCGCGACAGTCCATTTGGTGAATACGTCAGTCATCACCAACACATGTTCCGTCCCATCCGATGATTGCTCCAACGATGTAAAGTCCATAGCCACAATCTCTAGGGGTTTTGTCGCCAGTAGGTGTCCTGATGGCTGTCTCATTTTGACAACTGGCATTTCTTTTAGCTGCATATTTGTATTAGATCGTAGCAATTCAAGTTCATCTGTATAATTCTTCACTTCATTTTCTTTTTCTGTATTCACTGATTTAAGATTCTCAATAGAAATGTGCAAAACTTCTACTTCTTTTTCTTTATCTGCTATAAGACGTGTCTTATTTTCAACCTTTTTCATTAGTTCTAATACTTGCTTTTCTAAGTGTTGATTCAATAGCCTTTCTTTTTCTATCATTTCTTCTAGTTTGCCAACACTGTTCTGTTGTCTAATATTTTTATTTTCTTCTTCAGATAACAGACACTCTAAAGATGAACATTTCTCCTGTGCTTTTAATTTGCATGAACTTTCCCTATCCAGTTTCATGGTTAACATTGAGATCTCATTATTAAGTCTACCAATTTCCTCCTTATCATCATTTTTCTCAGCCAACAAATTGTTCACTTGAAACTTTTCAACATCCAAGTTCATTTCACAGTTCATTTTTTCTATTATTAACAAGTCTTTTGAATTCTTAAGTTCTTCCACCAAGGCTATAGTTATCTGTTAGCTTAGTTTCACAATTCTGAAGTTCAGAAAGCTTCAAATCTAATTTTTCGTGTGTAATTTGAAGTTCTTTTTCAATATCTGATAATTTCTCTTCAAGTCTTGTTTGAGACTCTTTCATTGCTTGTTCTATCTTGTTTCTTAGGCCATAACCTCGCCCCTCTGTAGCCTGGACCTGCCTTACAGCGGGCGATCGTTTCCCCGGACAGTACCGTGCAATATGTCCGGACTGTGAGCAGTACAGGCAGATTGGTCGACCGTCAGCTGTCCACTGGAGTGATGGATTTGCAGGTCGCGGCTGTCTAACTTGTCTATGTCTTGTCCAGTTTTTGCCGTGGTTATCTGCTGTTGACCTACTTTCTAACCTCTCCAACCGTTGGTCAACCTTATCCAGGCGAGCCAACAGTTGAGCCATCATGGTTTCCATGGTGCTGGTCCATGTAGGTGGTGATTGTTTCTGTTCTGGCACAGAGATTTTGTCTACCAAGCAGTTCGATTCGTCCTCATACTCTGACCTGCGGATCGCTGAGTTCCTGACCTGAAGGAAGGTCAACTGTGGGTCCTTGTACACCTCCTCTTTCAAATCTCTTCTTAAGATAGGGGTTGCTAACCCTTCAATAAAATGATCCCTCAGTAGGCGCGCATCAATGTCGGGTGTTTTGCCTTTTACAGCGTCAAAGGCCCTGTTCATTCGATGTGAATATTCCATCACACTCTCCGCCAGTCTCTGCTTTAGACCTACGAACCCCGATAGCAGTTGCGACCCCGACCGTCTCTCACCAAAGGTCTCCACAATTAAATCTAGCACTTTATCTGGATCTGTTTGGAGGGCTTTATTGTGGCATTTTACCTCCGCCCTAACCGTCTCCCCTATACTGCTCATCAACAACCTTAATCTTTCCTCTGGTGACATGTATCTCGAGGCCCAGGCAGCTTTGACCTCTTCATAGAATCTGTTAGTTAAGGTTGAATCACCGTCCCCATAAAATTTGTTTATGTGGGATTCTCTGGGCAGGACCACAATATGGGTCGGCCTTTCGTCCAAATTAGACATTCTAATCCTTAAATATATTTTCTTTGAATAAAAAGACCTTTCCTACCGTTTATGTAAGAATACTTTTCCCTGTTCCTCGATTGTCCGAATTCACACACAAAACACAGTTATTGACCAGGTTGACAATGGGTGCCGCTAACGGCTGGTCTAGTTGAGTTCAGCTACTCGCAGCGCCAAATGTTACCGAGTGTATTTACTCGCAACGTCAAATGTTACAGTGTCTTTACTTGTGCTATCTTTGACCAGCACACAACATTAATCACAATACAGATACTCTGAAGTGCAGGTTTACATTTATCTCTTTATTAAATGAATCAATAGAAATGCTCCACATAGCAATGCATCAATGTTCCACAAGAATACAATGAATCAACTGACCCCTACTGTCCTCACTAGTCCTCACATATCAGAATACACGTGTCCATGGTCCAGGCTTCCAATCTTATTCTCACAAATTACAACACGTATCTACAGTTCAGTCTTCAACTTCTGTTCTTCTCCCTTCTCGTCGTGCCGTCCTATTATATCGCCTTGTATTCGTAATCGGTTCTATCCGTTGCATCATAACTATGAACTACGCAGTTCTGTCGTACAGTCCGATTATTAGACTTTTGTTTCTATTTCTGTCACACCACCTGCATCCGTTGCATCAGTTCAGTTTGGCCTTGGTCATGTCTTTAGTTGACAGACTGTATTGCGTTCTTATCAATCGTCTTTAGTAACTACACTAGTTACATATATATATATATATATATATATATATATATATATATATATATATATATATATATAGTTCTGATACTGGCTTATATTATACATTTTAAAAATGTATACGTTTTAATTACATATGTTTCGTTTTGTTTGTTTTTACAGATTAAGTTTTTTTTTTATTTTTATCGCGTTTGTTTTCACAGATTAAGTTTTTGAGGGCATTTGGAGAAGTATTAAAAAGACCAAACAGTTTGACGGATGTCAAGTTTAAGTATCGCGACAGTCGAACCATCGGTTCTAAAGTGCTCAAAGAGATAGAAAAACTAAAAGAAGAGTCTGTGAATGGTGGCTTGCTACTGAATGTTGATTTACTTGTACCAGGGCAAGATTACTTTTAAATTATTTGTATGGAAAAAAAACACACCAAAATATGTAATTTTATTTATTGAAAACAAATAATAGGCCTACAGAAACATTGTTGTATTTTAAACAGTTTTTAATTCATTGATCAGTTGTTTAAATAGCTCTTTTTCATTTGTATTAAATATTCAGTAATTAAAAAGAAAAGTTATCTTTTTAAATAACAATAGAAATATGTTACTTATTACGTTTTAACTACTTTTTTCATTACGTCAATGTTATTAGCTGTATTACTCAAATTAAAATTATTTATAGAAATGTATTTTCTATAATTTTAGCTGTTTTCAAGCATGTTATGAGACAGGGACCATCCTCTTAGCAAAATACATTATGAAAGGACAGACTTTGTTCATTTTAAAAATTGATAGCTAATTTAAAAAAAAATATTTTAATCTAAATTAAGTTTTTAAATTTGTAGAATTATTATTGATTTTAGAAATATATATTAGCAAAGTTTAATTTAGGACTTTTGCCACATTTAAATTATTAATTAAAAAATGAACTTACACATTAAGACTACATATTTGCTGAACCACATGTATCAATGAAAAGAAAAAAAAACCTGCACTTTTATAAATGTTTAATTTGTAAACAACAGTTTCTACAGTGATTTCATTTGATTATACTATACACACTACACAGCCAAAATGAGAAATTTTTATGATCATAAATGTACCATCTACAATGACAAAAATATCATTAAAATAAACATTTGTTAATCACTAATGTAATGAATTTGGTCTTTGTGACAGCATAGGAACAGAATGTTCCATGTAAATATAGCTCCATTTTGAAAATATCATCAAAGGCACAAGAGATGATCATAGTAAAAAGTCACCAACACTAAGCTGAATTACTTTAATACTGATTGATGCTCAGGTGACAAAACTAGTAATCAAAAACATGTGAGCTTTAACTCACAAGCATTCAGACAAACAGCATCATGGTCCAACTCTATCAATCATTAAAAAAAAAGTAGACCCTATTGTTTATTTAAAAAAAAATTCATAAAAAACGTTTTAATAACAAGCTTTTATGTAATGATGCACTAAAAAGTAGAAAATAAATTATAGACTACTATTTAAATAACTATAATGAAAAGCGTGGGTCACTTTAGTATCTATTGGATACCTTTACTAATGTTAAGGAAGACACCCACGCTTTTCTTTATAGTTATTTAAATAGTAGTCTATAATTTATTTTCTACTTTTTAGTGCATCATTACATAAAAGCTTGTTATTAAAACGTTTTTTATGAATTTTTACTTTCTCGTATATACGAAGTATAGAGAAAGTCTTGTAATCGTGCAAAAAAAAAATCGAAATTTTTACATATCTCGACGTTTTACAACTCACTGATACGGAAAAACATAATTTTGCAATCTTGTCCGTATGTCTGTGTGTCTGTCTGTGTGTCTGTCTGTGTGTCTGTCTGTCTGTCCGTGTGTAAACACGATAACTTGAGTACCGTTACAGCTAGGTTAATGAAATTTCATATATAAGTATTTAATCAAAATCGTAGATCCGTATCAACTTTTGAGCGATTTCCGATAACCGGAAGTGGTACTTTTCCTACTTTGAATTTTTCAAAAGCCTATAACTTGAGTACTATTTCAGATAGATAAATGAAATTTCATATGTAAGTAAAATATCTAATTCTCTACCTTCTGTTAAATTTTGAGTCATTTCCGTTGACTGGAAGTAGTACTTTACGCTACTTCCGATTTCTCAAAAAACTAATGTAAATTTTAAAAGTAATAATAATTTTGCGCACCATTATGCGCTTTTTTATTTGGCGTTCCCTTGGTGTGCAATTAATTTGTCTACGAGATTTTATTCTATTTTTAAAACTTTAAGTATTTAAAATGGATTAAAAATCATGTCTATAGCCCGAGTTCCCATCCCCTGTTATTTTATATAAGAATATTCGAAAAAGTTTAGGGGAGATCACTCCCGGTTTATTTTTTCAGTACTTTACATGTTTTATTTACAATAGAGTTACATGACTAAAAACCATTGCGCGCCTACTGAACATCACGTTCAGTAGGCGCGCAATGGTTTTTGAACGCAGCCATTACGTGATGGCGCAGCTATTGAAGGTGATGACGCGTGTGGTGTGGTTGGCTAGACATGCCTACTAATTCGGTCCAAATTTTTATTAATTCATAAAAAATTAATTAGGCATCCAATTAAGTCAAATTTAGTTTCAGATTGCATTGTCTTCATGTCTTGACCCACGTGTCAAATGTGAATCGTATCGGTCAAGTAGAAGTTTCCGAATTTTCACTCCTGCGTTTCTATCTAGACTGACGACAGACAGACTGGCGACGACAGAGGAAGTGAGTTAAATAAAAGCTTGTAAAAAAATTTCATAAAAAACGTTTTAATAACAAGCTTTTATGTAATGATGCACTAAAAAGTAGAAAATAAATTATACACTACTATTTAAATTACTATAAAGAAAAGCGTGGGTCACTTTAGTACTTTAGTACCTATTGGATACCTTTACTAATATTTGAGAAGAGACCCACGCTTTTCTTTATAGTAATTTAAATAGTAGTGTATAATTTATTTTCTACTTTTTAGTGGATCATTACATAAAAGCTTGTTATTAAAACGTTTTTTATGAAATTATTTTTCAGTACTTTACATGTTTTATTTACAATAGTGTTACATGACTAAAAACCATTGCGCGTCTATTGAACGTGATGGCGCAGCTATTGAATGTGATGACGCGTGTGGTGTGGTTGGATAAACATGCCTACTAATTCGGTCCAAATTTTAATTAATTCATAAAAAATTAATTAGGCATCCAATTAAGTCAAATTTAGTTTCAGATTGCATTGTCTTCATGTCTTGACCCACGTGCCAACTGTGAATTGTATCGGTCAAGTAGAACTGTCCGAATTTTCACTCCTGCGTTTCAATCTAGACTGAAGACAGACTGACGAGGAAGTGAGTTAAATAAAAGCTTGTAAAAATAGGGCCAACTGCATGAACAATGTAAAAACACATACATCTACGGCCGTTCTCTCGTGTTTAACCCCATTCAAAGGGTAATCATGTTACAGCACCTCTATTTATAATATGCAGTAAATAAGAGTTACATTAAACAGTAATAGGACATGAACACGTTGTGGTTTTATTATGAAAATGTTCCATGCAGCTAAATAAACTATGACTTTTTATTCTTCTTTTTCTTTTCATAGTTTAATTGTTGTAATATTCTGTAGCATTTTTTGTGGAATCGTATCGAAGGTTTATTTAAATATAACAATCGTCATAAGTTAATTTAATTTAAAATATGTTTTTTTTAAACAAATCATTCAGATTATTTTAATATTTAATAATAATTAGATATTTTGAAAATTCATCATCATCATTTCTCGTTTATGCCCAAAACACACAGGGCAGATTAAGTAGAGTTTATTAGCTTGAAGGACCTCTGCATATGAAGGGATATCGTGTGGTTATTGACGATTTGCAGAGCTATGTTTTTCATTAGACCTAGAAAAGGTCATGTGTGTTGATAATTTTGTACCTAGAGTGTTTGGAAATTGTAAAGATACAATTATAGGTACAAAGTTGATGTTACAACAGTGATAGTTACAACAGTGACAGGTAAAAGTCTTTTGACGTCATAAATGCTAGAAGATGAAACACCGGACAGTGTTTTGCACTATAGAGACACACGGACGATAAAATGTCATACAGGACAAAATGGTCGATACTGGGTAAAAAGATTGCTGGACAAATAATATGGAAGTTAACGAACCTCTCTACAATGTTTTGTAGGAGTAAGTAACAACTATAAACTAGGTATAAGAGGAAGTTTGTGCAACTTGTTGACTTATAAGGTAAAAAATTGCACATTTATCTGGACAACAAAACCAACTCTTCTAACAAAATATACTTTTTTTACGCAGCAATGTTTCGCGTCTATTGTAATCGGATATTCACGCAATTTGTCATTCAATTCGTGAAAGGCCTGATATTTCAAAAGTATTAGATACACTAAAAGTAAAAAAAAATAAGTCATTTATCAAAAGCTTTTTGATAAATTTGTTTTACAGATGGCTGATGGTTGGAGTAATTTACCCCAGCATATTTTATTGCAAATCTTCAAGCTGTCTTCTATCGACACTATTGGAACATCGGCTCAGGTAATTTTAGTTAAAGAACCAAAATGTATAGATCTATATTGAAAATGGATAGACCTAGATCTAGAGTATATTTTCTTAATGCTAGCCTTGTGGTGCAGAGAAGTAGCAAAACATAACACTTTACCTGTGATTAATTTTCTTTATCATTTTCGACAAGATTTGTGCTGTTTACAATGCTTGAATAAAAATCAATGAACACTAATTAATTGACATGAAGCCTCCCATTTTTTTTTGTTGACATGAAATTATTTTTTTTGGCCAATGTTGTATTTATAAGGGATATAGTTATCATTCTTGAACTTTGTAAACATTAGTTACTGTAAACCATGGTTTATTTGACTAGTGAAATATAAATAAAGTCGATTGAACTAATTTAATGTTTTAACTTAATTTTATGTTTAATCAACACAGGAAAAAGAAATAAATAGTACATTAGTAGATCTTAATTTGAATAATAAAGTAAAGTGTAATAACTAGTTTAATATTTTTTTGGAAACACTAAAATAAAAACTTTCACAAGTTTTGCGACAGTCAATTAGGCCTCGATTTAGATCCAGGTCTAGATACTGTTAAAACTAGTAAAAATTATTATAACAAAGTTTAGTAGCAGCAATATATATCTAGAGACACATAAACATAATAAGCAAAACAAACTGATTAGTGAAACAGTATTTATCATGCAAAATAACGTTATGTACTTTTAAAAATATGGCGCCAAAAAAGTATCGTTTACTAAACTTTCGGTGGATTCCGAAACATATTACGCTTTTGTTTTCTGTTGTTTTTTTTACTGCTATACAATTCCGGAATAATAACGCACTACTGGGAGTTCACCATTTTAAGAATCCTTTTAAAATATGTAATATATCATTCGAAAAAAAAAATTATGAATAGAAATTTGAATTCTATAGCGAATAAAGAGACTTTTTTCAACGTTTGAATCCACTAGAAGCTCTTTACCCTTTACGGGTAGGCCTATATTTCTTTTTGAATTCATTTAATCCAAATTCAATTGCACGATATTGCAGAACTATACCAAACTAAGACCAAACTGATATAAAGCATGAATTTATTGCTTCGGAACGTAAATTTTGCATTTGTTGTCTACATTCCTCCAGCTTTAATCTGTGCATATATTTAATAGTAACAATATTTATGGTAGTTATTAAAACAACTCTTTTTATAGAAGTTTACGTTATAATGTCACCGCGCTCCCCGTTCCACCACATAAACTATTGTCAGGATTGTCAGTTTAGAGAAATTTAATTTGGTAATTCATTAATTTAATTGGCAAAACTAATTATTCTGTTTTAATATTTAAATTTTTGTTGCCTTGGTAACACCCAATGCGGTCCGCAGACCTCTCGTGGCGCCACTGTAATTAACACAAATTTGTGGGTTAAGCTGGTTGCTACATGTGTGTGTTAGGCTGGTTGCTACATGTGTGTGTTAGGCTTGTTGCTACATGTGTGGATTAGGCTAGTTGCTACATGTGTGGGTTAGGCTGGTTGCTACATGTGTGGGTTAGGCTGGTTGCTACATGTGTGGGTTAGGCTGGTTGCTACATGTGTGAGTTAGGCTGGCTGCTACATGTGTAGGTTAGACTTGTTGCTACATGTATGGGTTAGGCTGGTTGCTACATGTGTTGGTTAGGCTGGTTGCTACATGTTTGGGTTAGGTTGGTTGCTACACGTGTGGGTTAGGCTGGTTGCTACATGTCGATTTTGTGTGTTAGGCTGGATGCTACATGTGTGAGTTAGGCTGGTTGCTACATGTTTGGGTTAGGCTGGTTGCTACATGTGTGGGTTAGGCTGGTTGCTACATGTGTGGGTTAGGCTGGTTGCTACATGTGTGGGTTAGGCTGGTTGCTACATGTGTGGGTTAGGTTGGTTGCTACATGTGTGGATTAGGTTGGTTGCTACATGCGTGGATTAGGCTAGTTGCTACATGTGTGGGTTAGGCTGGTTGCTACATGTGTGGATTAGGCTAGTTGCTACATGTGTGGGTTAGGCTGGTTGCTACATGTGTGGGTTAGGCTGGTTGCTACATGTGTGGGTAATGCAGGTTGCTAAATGCCTTTATTATCTTTAAGGTGTGCCATTCTTGGAACTCAGCAACAAAAAGCGCATCACTGTGGCGGTCCATAAAACTGGTTCTGGACGACAGAAAGCTGGAAGAATCCGGTTAGAGATATAAATAGATAAAATAGAGATTTTGAAAGTTTATGTATTTATTTTACAAATCAACATACGAATCGTGATGAAATATCTGGACTTCTAACCCGTAAGTCTCGAGTTTGAATCCGGGTTAAAGTCATTAGACCGTCCCTGAGTCCACCCAACTCTGATGGGTACCTAACTCACGTTAGGGAAAGTAAAGGCGGCTGGGCATAGTGCTGAACACACTATCTCTTCATATGCCGAGGTCACAGAAACAAGTAAACTCTACTTCACTAGACCCATAGACCGTCAGGTTTGAAAGGCAAACTTAATCTTAATTACTTATGTTTATAATGTGTACGTGCAGTGACGTGTACGTGTTTGTATAATTATACATTTACAAACATATGCATATACATGCATATATATGCATAGACGTATATATATTAAAATATAAATATATAAATATATATATATATAAATATATATAAATATATATAAATATACATATATATATATATATATATATATATATATATATATATATATATATATATATATATATATATAAATTCGGGGTTGTTTGTCACGCTGTAAATTACGACATACACTAGTTAGATCGGGTATTTACGGGAAAGTCCCAGAGGTATTGTTTTAAATGAAAAGTTATATTCATCCTCGACCTAACGGGGAAAACGATAGCAATTTCAATATGAATAACAGTGATAGGTACAACGGCGATATGTACAACAGTCATAGGTTCAACAGTCATAGGTACAACAGTCATAGGTACAACAGTCATAGGTACAACAGTCATAGGTACAACAGTCATAGGTACAACAGTCATAGGTACAACAGTCATAGGTACAACAGTCATAGGTACAACAGTCAGAGTAAGCGAGAGGGTAATGTTAATGTTTGCTATGACGGTCTAAAAACTTTTATACTCATACACGTTGCTATTGTTATTTTATTATTTAATTGTAGAAATGGTGATGTAGTATATATATATATATATATATATATATATATATATATATATATATATATATATATATTCTTAATGTACTGATATAGCGCGGAAATCGATTGCATTAGCAAAAAGATGTGCAGAAAAAGTTACAGAGTTGAGAGTGGAGTGCTATTATGGTAGCAAAGAGAAAGACACAATGGAGACTCTAAATCAGTTGTTGACGTTACTGTCGACTTCCAAACTCCGAGTGTTCGAACTCCAGGGGATATATCAGAACAGCTCGACTAACACAGCAATGAGGAGGTTCGCATCTGGTATGAACAAATTTCTGAAGAAGCAGACAAAACTTGAGGCAAGTGTTAAATCATTGTCATCTCTCTCTTTTACATCTCGATTGGCGCATTACATTTTGACACATGTAATATTTACATAACTGTGTTGGAGAAATTCCGTCCAACATTACTATTGAGATAGAAGAAGAAACATATATCGGTATAGATATGAATATAGATATTGGTATAGTTACATAAACAGTCACTGTTACGGAAGCAGAAACAGATGTAGTTATAGAAGTAACTTTAGATTATTACACTTTGATTACAGTCATATATAAACGATCATAATGTGAATAAAATAAAGAAAATTTTATTCTACACAATTTTCCAATAGGTGTGAAAACTAAAACATATCTAATAACTGATACTTTAATAGAAGTTTTGCAAAACCTGCAAAGTCCGCTTTAGAAACAAAATTAAGTAGCTCTTATAGCCTTCTGTTTAATGTGTTTATTTATAGATTATACTCATTGGTGTACCCTACATATCATGTACATGTCTAGAAATCAGGTAAAATTGTATCGGACTAACATATTTTTGTACATTTTTTTTTGTATTTTTTGTACATACCAATACCAATACCAATACCAATACCAATACCAATACCAATACCAATACCAATACCAATACCAATACCAATACCAATACCAATACCAATACCAATACCAATACCAATACCAATACCAATACCAATACCAATACCAATACCAATACCAATACAATACCAATACCAATACCAATACCAATACCAATACCAATACCAATACCAATACCAATACCAATACCAATACCAAAACCCACACTCACACCCATACCCATACTCACACCCATACCCACACCCACACCTACACCCACACCGACACCCACACCCATACCCACACCCACACCCACACCTACACCCACACCCATACCCATACCCATACCCATACCCATACCCATACCCACACCCATACCCATACCCAAACCCATACCCACACCAACACCCACACCATACCCGTACCCGTACCCGTACCGGTACCGGTACCCATACCCATACCCATACCCATACCCATACCCATACCCATACCCATACCCATACCCATACCCATACCCACACCCACACCCACACCCACGTACACGTACACGTACACGTACACATACACATACGCATACGCATGCGCATACGCATAAGCATACGCATACGCATACGCATACCCATACGCATACGCATACGCATACGCATACACATACACATACACATCAATTTTAACTCCAATCCTTGACATCAAACTTCTATCTAACTCTTCGACTATTACAACAGTTATCCTACTGCCGTTATCTACTGCTTAATAAGCGTCATCTCGCTTATTGTTGGTCGGGCCATACGTTTTTTGTTTCGTTCTTACCTACTGACCCATGAGTAATCTACCCTAAATCCTATCCTAAATCTTTTTATAAGTAGCGTCAACAAAAGTACACAATTTTAAAATATTTATTAATTAGTCCATTTTATAAATTCAGCTACTTTATGATTAATCACATTAAATATAACAAGTGTTTGTGTTTCTAGCTATACAACTCTTCATCTTTTCCGTAGCCCATTGCTTCTATTACACACAATGAATTGTTTGTTTTTTTAAATCGTTTCACAGAAAATATCTCTAAAAGAGACCCTCATAGAAGTGAAGATGGTTATCGAATTTCTAGAAATATTAGGCACACATTCTAGTGATAATCTCAAAACCATTTGTCTGAATCTTTGCCATGTCGACGGCATGAAGTTATTTCCAGGACCGATTCATGCATTCGACACCGTCTTAACAGTGAGTCATTTCTCCATTTCATTTTTAATGTCCATATAGGGATTTTTCTTTTTACAAGCTTTTATTCAACTCACTTCCTCGTCAGTCTGTCGCCAGTCTGTCATTCTAGAAGACATTGGAAGATGACATTAAATTTGACATGATTGGTTGACTAATTAATTTTGCATGAATTGATTACAATTTTGACCGAATTAGTAGGCAGTCTTATCCAACTACTCCACACGCGTCATCACGTTCAATAGCGCGTCATCACGTTCAATGGGTGCGCAATGGTTTTTAGTCATGTAACTATTGTAAATAAAAACATGTAAAGTACAAAAAAAATTCTTAAATAACGTTTTAATAACAACCTTTTATGTAATACTGCACTAAAAAGGAGAAAATAAGCTTTTATGCACTAAGAAGTAGAAAATAAATTATACACTACTATTTAATAACTATAAAGAAAAGCGTGGGTCACTTTAGTATCTATCGGATACCTTTACTAATATTTAGGAAGAGACCCACGCTTTTCTTAATAGTTATTTAAATAGAAGTGTATAATTTATTTTCTACTTTTTAGTGCATTATTACAAAAAAGCTTGTCATTAAAGAATTTTTAAGAATTTTTTTTCTCATATACAACGTTTCTGCTTAATAGTTATCTTTTTAAAGATTTAAAGAAGCTAATGTTGATTTAACTATGGAATTAAGCTTTTCAACCCGGTTAAGATTGGAAATTAACTTCAAACGAATTCAATGGTTGGATAAGTATATTAGGATGTTGCCGCAACCCTAAAAAATAATGTCCAATTTTTGTTTTCATTTTATGATTTTGAATATTAGACACACGAATCTCCCCTCTCTAGTGCATAAAGCAAGGCTAATGATTTCAAGCGTAGATTTTGACAGTGTCGCAGTGTGACCGTCTAGCTTGACCGTCAAAATAAAATCTTCTTGACTAATGAGTTTTTGCTAGCTAGTTCACTGCTTTAGTTGTAAATGTAGTCTTACGATTAAAATATCATTACTCAATTGATAAAGTTTTTATGTGTTTTGTATCCAGAAGTTTAAAAACTTAAACAGACTTGAAATTGGATACATCAACCAACAGTTGATAGAAAACCTAGCTGAAAGTCTTTCGGCAAATTTTAAACAATTTTGCATTACTGTCCACGACGGAATAGAAGGTAAAATACTTAGCATAAAGTCTGATATTAATTCTAAAATAAGTTCATTATGAATAAAGCATAACCAGTGGAGGAACTCCACAAAAGCCCCCCCCCCCCCCCTTCCCGCAAATTATATATATATATATATATATATATATATATATATATATATATATATATATATATATATATATATATATATATAATTATATATTATAGCTATAATATATATATATACATATATATATATATATATATATATATATATATATATATATATATATATATATATATATATATATATATATATATATTCGTGAAGCGTTGCTGAAGCTCTAATTTTAATTTAATTAGAATGATTCTGGATACTTGTTATTTTTTATTTATCTGTGAGCTGGTCACATAAAAGTATCCAAGTGAGAAGCACGGACTCTGAAAATTGAGTTCTACACGCCGAACTGTCGCATAATTTTTTGTCCACGACGGAATAGAAGGTAAAATACTTAGCATAAAGTCTGATATTAATTCTAAAATAAGTTCATTATGAATAAAGCATAACCAGTGGAGGAACTCCACAAAAGCCCCCCCCCCCTTCCCGCAAATTATATATATATATATATATATATATATATATATATATATATATATATATATATATATATATATATATATATATATATATATATATATAATTATATATTATAGCTATAATATATATATATACATATATATATATATATATATATATATATATATATATATATATATATATTCGTGAAGCGTTGCTGAAGCTCTAATTTTAATTTAATTAGAATGATTCTGGATACTTGTTATTTTTTATTTATCTGTGAGCTGGTCACATAAAAGTATCCAAGTGAGAAGCACGGACTCTGAAAATTGAGTTCTACACGCCGAACTGTCGCATAATTTTTTATGAGGTTTTCATTAACACGTTACCAATCGTGTATTCATTTTAGAAAATGCTTTAAAATTAATGTTTTAATTTTTTTTAAAATTATTGTCGGCACTGCTTCCCTCTCGAACTGTGGGTCTGGCGGCATTGTAGTTCTGTCCCTGAGCATAACAAATAACATTATTACTAATATCGTAAGGTAATTATATCATGCAAACACGTTGGGTCAAGTTCGAAGCTGATGTCAACTCGGCATGGATGCCAACATAATTGCCCAAATATGCATTGATATGTTGGCTCAAATCAGCAAGCACAAACGCAAGCATAAATGCAAACGCAAACACAAACGCCAACCAAAGCCAAAACGCAAACTCAATGCAATACAAACAGAAACAAAACTTAAAACGCAAACAAAAACGCAGACACAAACGCAAACACAAGCTCAAACACACAAAAATGCAAACACAAACGCAAACAATAATGCAAAGGGAAACACAAATGTAAACATAGAGGACACAGAAACGGCTTCTAAACTGTTATTGATAAAATAATAATAATTAATAAACAGAACATTCGTTGTATAAAATAAATAAAAGGTAGTATTCTAAATACCCCTTACCTACTACATTGGACTTTATTAAACCATGCTAAATAGATAATTGTCTTTTTTTAAACATCAAAACAAACTAAAGTAGGCCCTTATACTAATTTTTAATCAAAAGTAATTGGTACAAAGGGACATAATTTTTATACCTTTTTTTCAAACAAAACTGGAATTTTCGTAAAGGGTTATACATTTAGTTTGATTTTGTTCTATTCACAATAATGTGGCAAGCGATAAAATTATAGTTACATGTATATATATATATATATATATATATATATATATATATATATATATATATATATATATATATATTTATATATATTGTATATATATATATATATATATATATATATATATATATATATATATATATATATATATATATATATATATATATATGTATATGCATATAATTCTTTTTATAAAATAAGCAAGAATTAGCGACTGGGCATGGATGGCTTTGAAAACATCATGTCCTGATCTTGGGGTGACACTTAATGTGACTGACAACTTGTTACATGTCCTATTGTCCCCAAAAATACCATTGGTCAACATTGCAGTGCAGCACATCGGGTCTTTCTCGCATCAAGTAAGTGGTGTCCCACACTGAGCAGAGATTTACACACACACACCTTCATGCACACACTCATACACACATACATCACGTACACATACACACTGATACACATACACACTCATACGCATGCACACTCATGCACATGTCCATTCATACAAGTACACACTTACACACTCATACACATACACACTCATACACCGTCATACACATACACACACATACACACTCATACTTATACACACTAATACACATACACACTTATACACTAACACACTCATACACACACACTCCTACACAGTCATACACTTACACACATACACACACATACGCACTCGTACACATTCGCACACATATAAGTATAAGTATATATGTATACAGGGATAGACTGGCCCGCCATTCTACCGGGAAAAATCCAGTGGGCTTCAAATATCTCAGTTTGGCCCCTCGGATAGGAATTGAAATAATCCTACTAGTGTTTTTATTTTTAAAAATAATATGTTGGATTTTCCTTTATTTAATTATCTCCATTACTTTATAACAAGCCGTAACATTCAGGCTTTCTGTGAGAAAAACGCACAATGAAAACTTCAATCTTGGGGCTGAGGCATATCAAACGAGTAGCAATGGTTGTAACAAACATGTAACAATGGCTGACAAAGTTTACAGACCCCCGCTGTCGAAGGGCCCCAGATTACGCCAGCTTTATTTATTATTATTTAATTATCTTTTATTACACATTCGTTTGTTTGTTTGTATGTGTATTTGTTTTGTTATTTATTGAGTCGTTTATTTATTTCAACATTTATTTTATTTTATTTGTTTATTTGTGGAGGAAGAAAAAGATCTATACACATTTAAATCAATATCTCTCTACAGTTTGGAATTAAAAACATAGCCAAGCTGTTCAAGCACTCACTGGAAGAACTGCATATACGAGTATATGATGTTGAGCCAGATCAATATGACAAGTTTTTTACCCATTTAGCGTCTTTTCAACGCCTAACGACGTTTTCAATGTCAATGCATATTAAAACAGAACAAAACGTAACTATCTAAACACTTTTCTCATTTTATTTTCTTATTTTCAGCGCAGTTAGAAGATTGTTGCAGAGGTGTAGCAACTCCTCCCGCCGGCCGGGACGAACTTTCAATTAGGCGCCCATTTATATATATATATATATATATATATATATATATATATATATATATATATATATATATATATATATATATATATATATATATATATATATATATATATGCCCAATAAAATTTGGGGGAGTGTGTGTGTGTTTGCGTGAGTGTGTGTGTGCGTCTGTGTGTGTGTGTGCGCGTGCGTTCGTGCGTGTGTGTGTGCGTGTGTGCGCGCGACAGTCCGGAAAAGATTTAATAATTACGGTGTATGATTTTCGTTACCTAAAACTTTACTCGACGCCAATTAAACTCCCATTAAGATGCGTTATCCTTTTAAAAAAAATTAATATCAGAAAAAAAAATAAGCCCCGCCCATCCTTCACACATCGTGGCAATACCCCACCCTAAAATAACGTCACACCTCAGCCTACACCCCCCCCCTCCAAAATTGCATTTGAATTTTTTTAAATACGATGTTTTTTCAAAATCTTGTCTGAACTCTGTCAACATAAAGTATTTTAACAAATTCCTATAACAATTTATTAAAATAGTTTTCTAAAACACGAAATAACGCGACATTCGTTTTCTAACATTGCTTTTTTATAATGAAATAGTGTGACATCACAATATCTTAACCCCCCTCCCCTAACTCCCTCCCGCCCATCACACACCGTCACTAAGTTACGGAGCCCCTCTCCCACCTACGAATGTGACCTCATTTATGGACGACCCCTAATCTGAGTTGAGAGGGTTGATTGTAGCAGGCGGTAATTTGTGTAGGCCATTCTTTTACGTACCATCTTTGTAACAGCCTCTGTTATGGTATGTTACATAGTTGGGATATAAGTTAGTTAGAATAAGGTCATACAAGTGATACACAATAGCAAATTGTCAGAAACGTACTGTTTACACTGGAGTGCGACATGGGTATGTAGTGGACTGGTGGATTGTATAATAAAACAAGCTAGAGGGCTGACACAAGTAACACAACAGCTCTACGACTTTCGCAGATGTGCGCTGCCTTCTGGCACTTAGTCAACAACAAATGCAGAACAAATTGAACTGGTTGAAGAAGCAATTAATAACCAGTTTAATGATAGTGGCACCGCCAATGGCATTTAATTTAGGGTCAGCAGCAATCAAGTGCTTTTTGTTTTAATTTTCTTAACCAATGTTGAATTCAAATGCATTGTCGGAAATAAAATGCAATCAGGAATTATAGCTAAATGTGAAGTTTCTTTTACTGTATGGCTCGGAGCGAGGTGGTTACAGACAGTAGAGAATAAAATAAGAGCAACAAAAGGTGGTGGTTAGAGCACACTATCAGACAGATAGTAAATAGCTTCACTAAGCAGTTGCTGGTGAGAAGTCCACGGGGGAAAAAGTCCTGAAGGAAACCGTTTTAAAATAGAGAAGGGGGAGGCTGTAGTATCAGGAATCGATCTTTATCAAACCAAATGAGTTGACGAAGTGTTGTCTATGCCTATGCTCCTTGGGATGCAAAAACAAATTTAAAAAAAAGAAATTAAAAGAGTTTAGAGCAATGGTTGATAACCTGCTTTTGATCGAACCCCAGAGGTTCGGTGATTCAGTCTTAGGACTTCGGCGGAGGTCAAGACACATACCTGGCTCATATGATTAATGATGGGATTTTTTTTTCATGTGCGGACGATAGAACTATTAAGAGGGCTCTGTGGATGCGCATATGAACCTGGTAGGGGTTTGGTAACTCTAAAAAGGTTAAGAATCACTTGTTTAGAGTGTAGTTTGTTGAAGTTGCAAGCTTATTTGGTCCACTTTTGGTTATGTCTTTAGAACAATTTCGATTAGGCAGAAAAGAGTTGAATCAGTATGTAAAGGCTTGTAGCCGTTACATTTATTAAATTTGACTGTTCATAAATAAAAACTGAAGCTTAAAATAAGCTTTTAAATTATTATTTTTTCTACCCCCGTTTACGCTAATTATGGTAAGCGCCCGGCCCCGCCCCTCCCAGCTACGCCTCTGGCTAGTGGCTATGAATTTGTTTTATTGTATATATTTTTTTTTCACTTTTGTCAAATCTATTACAGTATATAAGGGTTTATGCGAAATTAATCTCTTAGTTTTTGTACTTAAAGTATAAAATTTGATATGGCTGCCATGCCACCTTGAAATACGCCTTATATAGTCATATTATTTGAAAAATGTATACATTTTGATTACAGATTTTTCGTCTTGTTTGTTTTCACTGATTAAGTTGTTTTTTTTTAAATTTTTCTCGTATTTGTTTTCACAGATTAAGTTTTTGAGGGCATTTGGAGACATGTTGAAAAGACCAAACACGTTGAGGGATGTCACCTTTAAGTATCACGACAGTCGAACCATCGGTTCTAAAGTGCGCACCGAAATAGATAAACTTAAAGAAGAATTTGGCTTACTTTTAAAGTTTGAAATTTTAGATTAAAATGATTAGTTTTTTAGTTAAGAACTAATATAGTTTTAAATTATTTGCTTCAAGAAATAGAGAGTCTTAAGGAAGACTTGAAAGAATTTGTGGATCATGTCTTGATACTAAAATTTATTCTTCCAATGAGAGATGAAGAGATGCATCAGTATTTCAATGTGTATTCGAATACAAAGTCACATGGATGAATTCACAAGTTTGAATATTTCTGATGTTTGATCTAATAGTGTTTCACTCCTAAGTTCTTGAGATGTGCAATCTAATTATGGTAATTGTCACAGCCCTTTTGTATGACTGGGTTCATGGCACAAACTAAAGGCAAATACAAACCACATTATTGGTGATTTTAGTCTTTTATTGATAACAGATAATATAGCAGCTACACTACTAGAACCACGACTTCAGTTTCGTCATCTCCTCGCGCTCTATCTACCTCTCTCTCTGCTTCCTTTCCTTGGCGCATGCGCACACCCATCCTATATTTTATGTTCATATCGCCTTTTTAAGATACATACTAGAAACATACATTCATCTACATTTAACTGTTACAGTTATATTGTTTTACATCTTTCGCATACCACTTTTTCAACTGCTTTTTTTAAAAAAAATTTTACTGTTCAAAAATAAAGATTGTTTGTAATACATTTTTTTCAACTGTTTGTTTACTGTTGAAAAATAGAGATTGTTTTTAACTTTTCTATACAGTTTCAATACAAATTTAAAAACAGACTTAGTTAAATTATTTGTATTTTAAATTGAAGAAATTGAAAAAAAAAATGTATGTTAACAAAATATGTTAACGTATGTACATTAAAAATACAGAAAAATTGTTTCATGCAATAACATAGTTTGTTTGTATATTATGTAAATATGTTGGGGTTACGCGTTATTAAAGATTATTAAACAGTTTAATTTTTTTTAACTTATGTATGAACATTGGTATAACGTATGAGTTGTTTAAATGGCTCGAAAATATTATTTTTTAATTTGTATTAAATATTAAGTAATTAAAAAGAAAAGAAAAGTTATCATTTAATTAACTATTTAAATATTTACACGTTCTGTTTAAATAGCTTTTTCATTACTTCAATGATATTAGCTATATTACTCACATTAAAATTGTTAAACATGTGAACCTACAGGCTTGTTAGTATTATTTATCGCTGAAATAACGAGTAAATGTTGTACAATATGTAACATTTATGATCTCCGTAACGTTGCTATTCCACTGTTTAGAACTCGCTATCTTTTTTAGCGCAATTTCCATTCTGGAGAATTGCGTTTATTAACCCGTCATTTCTGGATGTATGAATGTATGGATAAATGTATGGATGTGTGTTCGTAGCTTTAAGTCGTATCTCCTCCTCAACGAATCAATATCGAGGACTAGTTCCAAAGCAATTATGTTAAGCAAGTTACGAGGATGATAGTGGGCCAAAAAAAATCCGGAATTCCTTCCTGGATTTCCTGGAAAAGCCAAAAAACCTCGAAAAAATGCAGTTTTTGGCCCATATCTCAGCAACCAGACCACTTAGCGACTTGAAACATTTACCAATCGATTCCTGCCATAATTTAGAACAATATTGCCGAAGAAAGTTTTCACAAATATCCTTTCGTTCGGTCACAAATTTTTTTTTAATTAATTGAAATTTGGACCGAATTAGTAGGCATGTTTATCCAACCACACCACACGCGTCATCACGTTCAATAGATGCGCCATCACGTTCAATGGCTGCGTCATCACGTTCAGTAGCTAGGCGCGCAATGGTTTTTAGTCATGTAACTCTATTGTAAATAAAACATGTAACTTAACTAATGGTTTTACTAACCCTGCCTTTGATTTACGCTACGACAGAGCTATTATTAGATAACATAAGGAAATTGCGCTAAAATTGTCACTAGACTTTTTAATTACCTTGTTTTGCATGTGAAGGGTTGAAAACATTAAACTTAGAAACTAGTGCGGTAAGACCACAGTAAGATGCATAATGTGTGTTTTGTGTCTATTGTGTGTGTTTCTCTGTTCGTGTGTGTCTGTGTGTGTTATGTTTGTGTCTTTATGATTATGGTGACAATACACTAACCTTGAGCAGAGAACGTCAACGATTTTTATTCCATTTTAAATTACTTAAACTCTTAAAAATAGAATAAAATCTCGTAGAAAAAAGAATTGCGCACTAAGTGAACGCTATACAAAACGTGCATAATAGGGCTGAATATTATTTGTACTTTATAAAATCACATGCGTTTTTTGAGAAATCGGAAATAGCGTAAATTACTTGTTTAGAGTGTAGTTTGTTGAAGTTGCAAGCTTATTTGGTCCACTTTTGGTTATGTCTTTAGAACAATTTCGATAAGGCAGAAAAGAGTTGAATCAGTATGTAAAGGCTTGTAGCCATTACATTTATTAAATTTGACTGTTCATAAATAAAAACTGAAGCTTAAAATAAGCTTTTAAATTATTATTTTTTTCTACCCCCGTTTACGCTAATTATGGTAAGCGCCCGGCCCCGCCCCTCCCAGCTACGCCTCTGGCTAGTGGCTATGAATTTGTTTTATTGTATATATTTTTTTTCACTTTTGTCAAATCTATTACAGTATATAAGGGTTTATGCGAAATTAATCTCTTAGTTTTTGTACTTAAAGTATAAAATTTGATATGGCTGCCATGCCACCTTGAAATACGCCTTATATAGTCATATTATTTGAAAAATGTATACATTTTGATTACATTGCTAGGCGCGCAATGGTTTTTAGTCATGTAACTCTATTGTAAATAAAACATGTAACTTAACTAATGGTTTTACTAACCCTGCCTTTGATTTACGCTACGACAGAGCTATTATTAGATAACATAAGGAAATTGCGCTAAAATTGTCACTAGACTTTTTAATTACCTTGTTTTGCATGTGAAGGGTTGAAAACATTAAACTTAGAAACTAGTGCGGTAAGACCACAGTAAGATGCATAATGTGTGTTTTGTGTCTATTGTGTGTGTTTCTCTGTTCGTGTGTGTCTGTGTGTGTTATGTTTGTGTCTTTATGATTATGGTGACAATACACTAACCTTGAGCAGAGAACGTCAACGATTTTTATTCCATTTTAAATTACTTAAACTCTTAAAAATAGAATAAAATCTCGTAGAAAAAAGAATTGCGCACTAAGTGAACGCTATACAAAACGTGCATAATAGGGCTGAATATTATTTGTACTTTATAAAATCACATGCGTTTTTTGAGAAATCGGAAATAGCGTAAATTACTACTTCTGGTCAACGGAAATTACTCAAAATTTTACAGAAGGCAGATGATTAAATCTTTAACTTTCTTGTGAAATTTCAATTATGTATCTGACAAAGTACTCAAGCTATAGGCTTTTGAAAAATTCAAAGTAGAATAAGTTCCACTTCCGGTTATCGGAAATCGCTCAAAAGTTGATCGGGATCTACGATTTTGATGATATACTTATATATGAAATGTCATTAACTTAGCTGTAACGGTACTGAAGTTATCGTGTTTACAGACACACACAAACACATACACACACAGACATACGGACGAGATTGCAAAACTATGGTTTTCCGACTCAGTGACTGTAAAACGTCGAGATTTGAAAAACATCTCGATTTTTGTTTTGCACGATTACAAGACTTTCTTAATACTTCGTATATACGAGAAAGTGAAAACAACTCACAACAACCGAATTCTGAAAAACAAAAAACAAAAACGAAAGCAAGTACAAGTTTTAGACCTATTCATTTTTAAGACAAACAGCAACATGGGCCAACTCTATCAATCATTGAAAAAAGTAGGCCCTTATGTTTTTTAAAAACAACAGGACCAACTGTATGAAAAATGTAATAATAATCATTAAAAAAGTTTTAAAAAACCCACGTTTTCCGATTGAACTAAAAAGTAGAAAATAAATACTGTACATCACAATAATGCAAGCGATCACTCTACTATAAGCGATCAAAAACGTGGGGCGCCGAAGTAAAAGTTATATTACTATTGATTAGATAATACTATTGACTTTTATTAGGGAGCTTGTAGAGAGTCAACAGTATTAGAAACTGTAAGAAAATCACGGCGCCCCACGTTTTTGATCGCTTATAGTAGAGTGATCGCTTGCATTATTGTGATGTACAGTATTTATTTTCTACTTTTTAGTTCAATCGGAAAACGTGGGTTTTTTAAAACTTTTTTAATGATTATTATTTTCTACTTTTTAGTCTTTGTCTGTTTGTTTGCATTAAAATCTTGCTATCGATTTTATCTTTTCACTTTTTTTTTGGGTAAACGAAGACAACTCGTAAAAAGACAACTCGTAAAAAAACACGTTGTGTGAATACGTTACTGACTAGAACACATAGATTTGAACCCGTGCCGAGTGGGATAGCAATCGTGTGCCCAACCACTCGACCATATAGTCTCCCCCATACTGGCCACCAGTTGTTAGGTTATGGTTGTTTGTACACAAACACAGCGTGACAACTACTCAGTAAGCAAAAAGAGGGGGAGTGTCGAACCTTGTTTTCATCAAATTACAGTTACTGGGTAATGTCCCTTTTTCCCGACGTTTTTTGGTACAATTATATAGTGGTCTAAAATGATCAATAAAATGTTTCCATGGATTAATTTAGTAATAAAAACAATAGAATATTCAATTGTCATCCAAAACAAAGCTTCCCTGAAAATTTCAGCGCGCTAGCTAACTGGGAAGTGCCAGAAATTTCGATCGCAAGATTGGATTGGAAAGACAAACAAACACAGAAACACAGAAAGACACAGAGAAAGCAAGTTAAAGAAAACGTGGGAAAAACACATACATCTACTGCCGTTCTCTCGTGTTTAGCCCTCTATTTTAATATGCAGTACAGAGTTACATTAAACAGTAATAGGACATGAACACGTTGTGGTTTTATTATGAAAATGTTCCATGCAGCTCAATATACTATGACTGTTTATTCTTCTTTTTCTTTTCATAATTAAATTGTTGTAATATTCTGTAGCATTTTTTGTGGAATCGTATCGAAGGTTTATTTAAATATAACAATCGTCATAAGTTAATTTCATTTAAAATATGTTTTTTTCAACAAATCATTCAGATTATTTTAATATTTAATAATAATTAGATCATCATTTCTCGTTTATGCCCAAAACACACAGGGCAGATTAAGTTCATTTGCTTCAAGGACCTCTGCATATGAAGGGATATCGTGGTCAGCACTATACCCAGCCGTCTTTGTTTTCTTAACGAGAGTTAGGTACCCATCAGGGCTAGGTGGACTCAGGGACGTTCCACTGACTTGAACCCGAACTCGAGACTCTCGGGTTAGCAGTCTAGCTCTCGACCGCTTGTCCACGCCGTTCCCTTTTTTGGGAGTTAATAAACAAATGTAGTATTGAATTAGTCCATTATAAGAAAAAAATGGGAAAAATATACTATTTTTGAAAGTCCACACAGGGTATTGATGTGGGGGTTCTTTAAATGGGACGTGTGGACAAATGGAGGGTATATCTATTATTTTAAGTGGGCATCTGAAACGGATCACCCTGGGCGTGTGGTTATTGACGAGTTGCAGAGCTATGTTTTAATTAGACCTACAGAAGGTCCTGTGTGTTGATAATTTTGTACCTAGAGTGTTGGAAATTGTAAAGATACAATTAGAGGTACAAAGGTGATAGTTACAACAATGATAGTCTTTTGACGTCATAATTGCTAGAAGATGAATTCGCTGGACAGTGATTTGAACTATAGAGAAAAAGGGACTATAACATTTCCTACAGGACAAAATGGTCGATACAGGGTAAAATGATTGCTGGACAAATCATATGGAAGTTCACGGACCTGTGTACAATGTTTTGGCGGAGTAAGTAACAGCTATAAACTAGGTGTAAGGGGAAGTCGCGTGCCAACAAAAGGGAAAACTCTAAATAGTGAAAGGTTAGGTTAGTTAAGTTTTCCCGTCGCCTCTCCTGAGACATAGGCCGCTGACAAAAGCATTCCCTGTATCTCTGTCCTGGGCTAGTCTCTCCAACTGTCCCCAGGTGTATCCAATCTTCTTGGTGTCTTCTTCCAGGTCACGTCTCCAGGTCTTTCTAAGTCTGCACCCTTTTCCTTTTGCCCTGTGGATTCCGGGTGAGGGCCTGTCTTGTTGTTCTGAATACAGGCTTCCTAAGTGTGTGGCTAATCCATTTCCATTTACTCTTAAGTATCTTTTCTTCAGATGGCAGTTGATTTGTCCGTTGCCATAAAACTTCATTTTTGATAGTTTAAGGGGAAACCAGAACAGTAAAAACGCATTAAGTTATGTAGTTGTAAGTTTTTTCTTTTGTACATTTGTGGTTTTGCCTCTTTTTATGCATTTCATTCATATTTTTTTTGCTCAAAGTATGCGTTTAAACACTTTTTTGTGTGTTTATACAAGATCACTATTGATTACATAATTTATTTAAAAATCCCATTCCATCTGTTTTTTTAAACTAATTGACAGAATGTAATGAAACGTGTCCAGTAGATTCAGAACATGTTAATGAACAACGCTATGAAGTCTTTTAACGATATATGTATTTATTCTTTGTTTATGGTCTCTAATGTCAGGGTTAACCCTCAAACGCTTTTTTAAAAAAAAAGGTATTTAGAAAAATAAATAATTTTAAAACGTTTTTGTAATGTAATATCTGGAAAATCTTCTGAAAAGTTATCTTATTATATTCTAGATGCATTGTTTATTTACAGATATTTATATTGATTGGTTACTGAGATATTGCGGAGCTAGAAAAAAAAGGCCACCCCGCAAAAAAAATATTTTTAGGCCCCCATATATATATATATATATATATATATATATATATATATATATATATATATATATATATATATACCGTACGAACATAGGATACTTATTGCTGGCCTATTCGGGTTTTGAAAATAAAATGTTTTTTTTTTTTCAATTTTTAAACAAACTACAACATCATGTCATGTGTGTGAGTGTATTAGTATGTTTTGTAAAAATCTGTTTTATTTTACCTTTGCTACAAAACCTCTTAACCGCTGGTCGGTCAAAAGAATATAAAACATGAACGTTTTGTATAAGTAATGGTGTCTCATGTTATGTTTATTTTAATGTTTTTTTAAATTTATATTATTAATTTTAAATACATATCCTTCTTATACAATTTTATTTCTTAGTAAGTACTTTATAAAAAAAATTATAATTTAGTAAAGTAATTACTTTTTAATTTTTTCAGTACAAAACTATTAAAAAGAGCTTATTAGCACCCCCTTTTTGACTATTTGAAAAAGGGAAATAATCATGGTAGTGGTTTGAACTTTGCTTATCTTAGATTGTATGAGAAAGAGGACTCGGCTTTCACGGTGGTTTTAAAAAAAAGGGAAAAAGAATATGTAAAAGCGTGGGGTGGTGTCTATAGAATGAAGATAATCCAACCGCAGCTACGGTAATCTTTTTTTACAAAAGAACCATAGAGTAAAATGTTTATGAAATTTCATTAAAACGCCATTTATTTGGGTGATCCTGTGAAAATTTTTACCCTCATAATTAAAGTATATGTATAACATACCGATATCTTTGCTTTAGTTGTATTAATTCTTGACGTCTGATTGGTGAAAGACATGACCTAAATACCATGCGCTATGGATGTGACATGTGACTTCATGACATGCTACATTACATGACGTCAAATATATATGACTTGACTGTAAAGAGCAGACACCAGTTTGTACAACTTGTTTACTTAGAATGTAAAAGTGACACATTTATCTGGACAACAAAACCAGCTCTTCTAACAAGAGAAAACTGTTTTACGCACCAAAGTTTCGTGTCTATTGTAATCGGATACTCACAAAATTCGCCCTTCAAATCGCGAAGGGCATGATATTTAATATAGTAGATCTATATAATCAGCTTATATAATCTACCGGCATGATGGCTGAGCAAGGTTGGAATAATCTACCCCAGCATATTTTGTTGCAAATATTCCAAAAATCTTCTCTCGACACTATTGGAGCCTCAGCTCAGGTAATGTTAGTTATAGAACTACAATCTATAGACAGTAAATTGTTTTAATTTCTTAATGTTAGACTTGTGGTGTTGAGTAGTAGCATAACATAACACTTTACTTTTGATTTGTATTTGTTGTTATTGTCAACATGATTTGTGATGTTTACAATGAATAAATAAATCAATGGGCACTAACTGAGTTAGAAAATGAAACCAAACACCATTATTTGTTCTTATAGCTGAGATTTTTTTTGTCTGCTATTAAAAACTACCGGTATACACCGCCCCCCCCCCCACACACACACAATAAGAGGCTTTGGAGGGGTCACTGTGAGTTCACAGTAGCCCAGTCTAATACGTCATAGCTTGAACTACGTACTTGGGGTCACGGTCAGTTCATACAAGTTCAGATATCAGTGACCTTAGTGCCAAGGAGGGGCGGGTTATTCTGGCCCTAATCGTCAGCTTTTACAAAGATTTCAAAAACAGTTTGGAGAGTGAATACAAAATACAGGTCGTTACATTATACGTAGACTACCACTTACAGCTTCCCTCATATTTTTAATAAGACTACCTACCTGCAACCTCAGACAAAGGAACAATAGCGGGTAAAAAAAGGTCAAGATTTGTATAGTAATGTATAGTCGATCATTCTTTCATTAAATAACAATTTAATAAAGCAGTATTAACCACGCAATTAGTTTAGGCTGGTTGCTACATGCGTAGTTTAGGCTGGTTGCTACATGTGTGGGTTAGGTTGGTTGCTACATGTGTGGGTTAGGCTGGTTGCTACATGTGTAGGTTAGGCTGGTTGCTACATGTGTAGGTTAGACTGGTTGCTACATGTGTGGGTTAGGCTGGTTGCTACATGTGTGGGTTAGGCTGGTTGCTACATGTGTGGGTTAGGCTGGTTGCTACATGTGTGGGTTAGGTTGGTTGCTACATGTGTGAGTTAGGCTGGTTGCTACATGTGTGGGTTAGGCTGGTTGCTACATGTGTGGGTTAGGCTGGTTGCTACATGTGTGGGTTAGGCTGGTTGCTACATGTGTGGGTTAGGCTGGTTGCTACATGTGTGGGTTAGGCTGGTTGCTACATGTCACATGTGTGTTTAGGCTGGTTGCTACATGTCACATGTGTGTTTAGGCTGGTTGCTACATGTGTGAGTTAGACTGGTTGCTACATGTGTGTTTAGGCTGGTTGCTACATGTGTGAGTTAGACTGGTTGCTACATGTGTGGTTTAGGCTGGTTGCTACCTATGTGGGTTAGACTGGTTGCTACATGTGTGAGTTAGACTGGTTGTTACATGTGTGAGTTAGACTGGTTGCTACATGTGTGTTTAGGCTGGTTGCTACATGTGTGAGTTAGACTGGTTGCTACATGTATGGTTTAGGCTGGTTGCTACATGTGTGGGTTAGGCTGGTTGCTACATGTGTGGGTTAGGCTGGTTGCTACATGTGTGGGTTAGGCTGGTTGCTACATGTGTGGGTTAGGCTGGTTGCTACATGTCACATGTGTGGGTTAGGCTGGTTGCTACATGTCACATGTGTGGGTTAGGCTGGTTGCTACATGTGTGGGTTAGGCTGGTTGCTACATGTGTGGATTAGGCTGGTTGCTACATGTGTGGGTTAGGCTGGTTGCTACATGTGTAGGTTAGGCTGGTTGCTACATGTGTGGGTTAGGCTGGTTGCTACGTGTATGGGTTAGGCTGGTTGCTACATGTGTGGGTTAGGCTGGTTGCTACATGTGTGGGTTAGGCTGGTTGCTACATGTGTGGGTTAGGCTGGTTGCTACATGTGTGGGTTAGGCTGGTTGCTACATGTGTGGGTTAGACTGGTTGCTACATGTGTGGGTTAGACTGGTTGCTACATGTCACATGCGTGGGTTAGGCTGGTTGCTACATGTGTGGGTTAGACTGGTTGCTACATGTGTGGGTTAGGCTGGTTGCTACATGTGTGGGTTAGGCTGGTTGCTACATGTCACATGCGTGGGTTAGGCTGGTTGCTACATGTGTGGGTTAGGTTGGTTGCTACATGTGTGGTTTATGTTGGTTGCTACATGTGTGGTTTAGGCTGGTTGCTACATGTGTGGTTTAGGCTGGTTGCTACATGTGTGGGTTAGGCTGGTTGCTACATGTGTGGGTTAGGCTGGTTGCTACATGTGTGGGTTAGGCTGGTTGCTACATGTGTGGTTTATGTTGGTTGCTACATGTGTGGGTTAGGCTGGTTGCTACATGTGTGGGTTAGACTGGTTGCTACATGTGTGGGTTAGGCTGGTTGCTACATGTGTGGGTTAGACTGGTTGCTACATGTGTGGGTTAGGCTGGTTGCTACATGTGTGGGTTAGACTGGTTGCTACATGTGTGGGTTAGACTGGTTGCTACATGTGTGGGTTAGGCTGGTTGCTACATGTGTGGGTTAGACTGGTTGCTACATGTGTGGGTTAGACTGGTTGCTACATGTGTGGGTTAGGCTGGTTGCTACATGTGTGGGTTAGACTGGTTGCTACATGTGTGGGTTAGACTGGTTGCTACATGTGTGGGTTAGGCTGGTTGCTACATGTGTGGGTTAGGCTGGTTGCTACATGTGTGTTTAGGCTGGTTGCTACATGTGTGGGTAATGCAGGTCGCTAAATGCCTTTATTATCTTTAAGGTGTGCCATTCTTGGAACTCAGCAACAAAAAGCGCATCACTGTGGCGGTCCATCAAACTGGTCCTGGACGCCAGAAACCCGAAAGAATCCGGTTAGAGATATAATTAGTTAAAAATAGAGATTTTGAAAGTTTATTTATTTATTTTACAAATCAACATAGGAATTATGATGAAATATCTCATTTATGTTTATTATGTTTATTATGTGTATGTGCAGTGTACGTCTACGTCTACGTGTACGTGAAAGTAAATAGATAAAAAATAATATATATATATATATATATATATATATATATATATATATATATATATATATATATTTATAAGGAAGGTCGTGGTTGTTCGTCACGCTGTTACGATATAATGTACTTTTATTGCAAAATAAATATGTTTATAAAATTGGCTAATCCGAGAGATCTCCGCTCTATATCAGTAGATTAAGAATTATATATATATATATATATATATATATATATATATATATATATATATATATATATATATATATATATATATATATATATATATATATATATGTGTGTGTCTGTGTGTGTCTGTGTGTATATATATATATATATGTGTACGTGTACGTGTACGAGTACATGTATGTGTACGTGTATGTGTAAGCGTATGCCTATGTGTATGAATATGTGTATGTATATATATATATAAATATATATATATATATATATATATATATATATATATATATATATATATATATATATATATATATATATATATGTTCTTAATCTATTGATATAGCACGGAGAGCTATTGCTCTTGCTCATATATATATATATATATATATATATATATATATATATATATATATATATATATATATATATATATATATATGTTCTTAATCTATTGATATAGCACGGAGAGCTATTGCTCTGACAAATAAATGTGCAAAAAACATGACAAAGTTAAGAGTTGAGTACATACAATGTTTCGATTGCATCAACAACATGTTTATGCTGAAGACACTGAAGACAATGTTTGAGATATTGTCCAGAAGTAGGCCTAATCTCAAAGTGTTTGAACTGAAGGGACTATACCAGTACGACCCGAAAAACACCGAAATGACAGCTTTTGTTACGGCCGTGAACACATTTCTGGAGCAGCAGAAAAATCTGGAGGCAAGTGTTGAATCATTGTCATATCTCTCTTTTACATCTCGATTGGCGAATTACATTTTGACACATGTAATATTTACTTAACTGTGTTGGAGAAATTCCGTCCAACATTACAATTGAGATCGAAGAAGAAATATATATATATATATATATATATATATATATATATATATATATATATATATATATATATATATATATATATATCGGTTAAGATATAAATATTCTCATGAGAATGAAGGAGAAAAAGATATCGGTAAAGATATGAATATAGATATTGGTATAGATACATAAACAGACACAGACACTGATACGGAAACAGAAACAGTTGTAGTTATTGATGTAACTTTAGATCAGGGGTCTCCAAAACATTTCAGTCCAAGGGCCGCATTAACTGTCAAATTTCAGTTCGGGGGCCAGTTTCTTTCAGGCATGTCTTTGGTTTTTCTGGGCAAAGTTCCTCAGCCATCACCAATAAACGTTTTTTCCGTTGACAAAAAGATCTCCGCGGGCCGGATGAGAGGACCTCGCGAGCCGCATCCGGCCCACGGGCCGTAGTTAGGAGACCCCTACTTTAGATGATTACACTTTGATTACAGTCATAAATAAAGGATAATAACGTGAATACAATTTAAAAAATGTATTCTACACAATTTTCAAATAGGTGTGAAAATTAAAACATATCTAATAACTGATATTTTAATAGACGTTTTGCAACACCTGTTAAGTCCGCTTTTTGAAAAAAAATTATGTAGCCTTCTTTGTAATGTGTTTACTTATAGAGTATACTCATTGTTGTACCCTACATATCATTTATCGAACTAACTTATTTTTTTTTTTACATTAAGATGGTCAACTAATTTCTCCCGCTGTTTATAATATATTTAGCTTTTCTACTACAAATCAACGCAACTCTATCACGAATATATTCCGAGCTACGTAACTAAAAATCTATTTAACTGTAACTCCAATCTTAGACATCAAACGTCTAACTCTTCGACTATTACCTCAGTTGTCCTACTGCCGCTATCTACTGCATAAGCGTCATCTCGTTTATTGTTGGTCGGGCTATACGTCTTTTGACGTTCTTAACTACTGACCAATGACTAACCTAATCTATCCTAAATCATATCCTTAACCTTTATATAGTTGTTTCCTAAAGTTTCGTCACCAAAAGTACCCAGTTTTTTTTTAATTTAGCGGAGTTCATTTTTAAAATTCAGCTACTTTATGATCAATCACGTTAAACTTAACAAGTGTTTGTGTTTCTAGCTATACAACTCTTCATTGTTTCCTTAGCCCATTGCTTCTATTATACACAATGAAGTGTTTGTTTTTAAAATCATTCCACAGAAGTTTTCAATGGAGGGCACATTCATTGAACTAAAGTTTGTGCAAAAATTCCTAGAAATTCTAGGCTCATCTTCAGGGGAGAAAATGAAAATAATTGTGCTCAGGGATGAAGACTATTTCTTTACTAACAGACCGATTGATGGTTTCGATACCGTCTTAACAGTAAGTCATTTCATTTTTTATGTCCATAAAGTAATTTTACGTTTTTATTATACATTAATATGTTTTCTTCTCGGGTTTAATTATCCTAATTTATAAAAGCCCAATGTGCGCACATCTCTCTCTCTCTCTCTCTCTTTCTCTGTCCGCAAAAAATTTTCGCCGGACATCACGTCAGAATCGGCAGCGATATATCGAGAATTTTTTACGGACTTTTGTTGAAAATAATATGTTAGATGTTTTAAATGTATAACCACAATTTTACTTAAAGAAGAAAAATAAAAATTTAAGGCGTATTCGAATGTAGAGAAACAGTATTATTTATGCAACCGGAAAAGCATTAATATATGTGAAAAAGAACGCATAAAACTGTGACGTCACTATTGCTTATACATTAACTAATGACGTCATCTGCCGTGTTAAGAATGAAAAGAAATGAACTATTTCATTCAAATTTGATTTAGATCTACGTACACTATGAAATGTATACAATACAATTTTTCCGGCCTAAACTCATAAAATTTATTTTATGTATTTGGATTCTAGATCTAGAGATTCTAGATCTAGACTAAATCTAAATCTAAATCTACGCAGTAACTAGATCTAGACGTAGACGCTAAGATCTAGATTTAGACTCTAACTTCTCTAAAATCAATTCCAAAAATAAATGTCTATATTAGGACTAAACTATTTCAAGACTTATTTATTTTATACAAAATCTTTGTTTGGAACTGGCTAATTTGGGATAAAAAATTAATTTGAAAGAATAGGCATATTCGCGTAAGTTAAGATTTTAAAATACGTGTTTCATTCTCCGTATTTTATAAGGTGCCTAAATAGCGGAGATGTTAGTGTACATTAAACCACGCAGGTGGTGCGGGTTCGAGACACAGCAAGTCAACTTGGTTAATGTATTCTTTTTTATTATGCTCGGGCTAAATTTTAAAAAAAAATTCTTTTAGGAATCTAGATCTAGATCTAGATTGTCGGGTGTCCGATAGGGCACTTCCCGGCGCCGCAGGCGCTTCAAATTTGGCATGATCTTGCCTTGGTGCGACAGAACACGGGGGCCGGTTGGCCGAAAAGTCTACGATGTGGGGGTCAAAACTGACCTCGACTGACCGGTACCTTATATGAGCTATAAATCGAAAAAAAATGTCCACGGAGGAACCTCTTCATAACTCTTGAGGTCGTAGACCGACCTTCGGGCGAATTAATTAAGCATTCAAATTCTCAATGTTTTCGAAAGCCTAAGCGAAGCTGGGCAGCATGCCTAGTGTTTCAATAGTACTCAGTATTTGATCTTCCATAAAGTTGGTTATGTTAGATATTTTAGCAAGTGTAAATTGTAGAAGGAAGTGTTTGTAAATTTCCATGAAATTGTAAGTTGGGTTTTAAATTATTGTATAGTTTTTGCATTGTATTTTATTATTTAGACTTGTTTGCTTTTTAGAAGTTTTTAGGTTGATTAAAAGTTCTATTAGTTTTAGAAGGTCTTTGTATTTATATTTAACCCTAGACATTAGATTTCGAGTCTACGAAGAGTTTTTGTTTCTAGTAATCATTTATAGATTCGTATAGTTCACCCGTCTAGAACAATCCCAAAATAATCCGGGTGCTACGTGTGATAAATCAGTAGTAGGAATACGTAACAACCAATTGTTTATTTAACTAAGGACAGAGTTTCTTCCAGGCATCTCTTCGGGGGGGGGGGGGGGGGCGAAATTTTTTTACCGCCCCCCCCCCTTGAACGAACAGAAATTTATATAATTTATATAGAAAATATATACTTTTAACAGTGTCCGCCCCCCCCCCCCCCCACCCCCGAAGAAAGTCTACCGCCGGAGAAAAGTCTGGAAGAAACACTGACTAAGGAATCAGCTAAACACAAGTCTCCAGCTTTTAAAACCCGTAAAGAGGAAATTAACTTCAAACTTATCAAAGGTCGGATTAGTATATTAGTATGTTGCCGTAATCGTCAGAAATAATGTCGAATTTGTTTTCATTTTATGATTTTAAATATTAGACACACGAATCTCCCCTCTCTAGTGCATAAAGCAAGGCTAATGATTTCAAGCATAGATTTTGAGAGTGTCACATTGTGACCATCTAGCTTGACCGTTAAAATCAAATCTTCTTGGCTAATGAGTTTTTGCCAGCTAGTTCACTGCTCTAGCTGTAGCGTACGATTTAAATATCATTGCTCAATTGATAAAAGTTTTATGTGTTTTGTGTCCAGAAGTTTAGAAACTTACACAGACTTGATATTGGATACATCAACCAACAATTGATAGAAAACCTATCAAACAGTCTTGGGATTAATTTCACACAATTGTTTATCACTGTCCACGGCCTAGAAGGTAAAGTACTGAGCAGAAAGTCTTATATTAATTCTAAAATTCGTTCATTGTAGTTAGAGAATAACCAGTGGCGGAACTACAAAAAAGACCCCCCCCCCCCACGCAAATTATTTTTTGCACTCCTATATATATATTTGCTATTGTATTCGAATTTCACTAGAATGCTTGTGGATACATGTTATTTTTTTGTTTTTCTGTGAGCTGGTCACATACACATATCCAAGTGAGAAGCACGGACTCTGGAAATCTAGTCCTACACACCGAACTAATGTAGTTTTTTAAAATGAGGTTTTCACTTACGCGTTATCAATCGTGTGTTCATTTTAGACGTTTGTCTTGTTCTCCAAAACAGTTGTATCTAAATGTAAACAATGTCAGGTGTTCTAAGTTGTTGGGGCGCTAATGTGTCCACCGAGATGCCCCAGCTTAGCAGGTGCAATGATAGCCACTGGGGATTTCGGGGCGCTCAACTACACATTTCCATGGGAAGCCGTCCCTCCAATATTTAAACAAATATTAGACCTGTGTCAGAAATCATTGCGAGGGTGTATTCAAAAACTTTACAAATTTTCATTACGATAGCTTGAAGAGAGTAGTATTGCATAAAAGACAGACACACGATGTTCACATGTACAGCTGTATGTGGCCAGCTCACGCGGAGGAAAACTGAGTTAGGGGACATACATAAATGACGTCATACTTTTTTGACGACTCACAAAAGGCCAGAACCTCACCCCTAAATGACGTCATTAAATTAACAATATTAATTGATAAATAATGATATATATATATATATATATATATATATATATATATATATATATATATATATATATTATATATATATATATACTTTTTTTCATAAAATTAGCAAGCATTAGCGACACGGCATGGGTGGCTCTAAAAAAATCATGTCCTGATCTTGTGGTGACCTTTCGTGTGACTAGTGGGTTAGGTATTGTCCTATTGACGCCAAGCATCCCCTTGATCAGCCTAACAGTAGCAGCGCCTCTCTCACACCAGGTAAGTGTTGACACACCGGCACGCAAGCACACACACACCCACACTCATACACACACACTCACACTCATACACACACACTTACACACAAACATACGCATACACACCGATACACTTGACCACGCATACACATACACACTAATACACCTACACACTCATACACGGTGCGCGGACCTTTGACCACAGGTGCTTTGACCATAGGGGGTTTGACCATAGGGGCTTTGACCACAGCGGAGCTTTGACCATAGGGGCTTTGACCATAGGGGGTTTGACCACAGCGGGGCTTTGACCATAGCGGTGCTTTGACCATAGGGGGTTTGATCATAGGGGGTTTGACCATAGGGGGTTTGACCACATGTGTTTTCTCAGCAGATGGGGTTTTTGATCACAGGTGGTCTACCAACTGGTGTCAGATCACAAGCGCTGTGTCCGGCTTTGATCATAGGTGTGATACAATTAACACGATTTTATACATGTTTCCTGAGAGTACGTTAATAGAAATTAACATGTATTTAAAAGAAGCCAAGAACTATATTTTAGTCTCCACATAAAGGCTGGTGCTAGGAAGGATAAAAGGATAAAAATGATACAAAACTTGCCAACAATATAGTCAAAGATGTAATACATAAAATGGTTAACTAAATGACAGATGTGCTATAGCACGCAAATATGTCAATACATCTGTTTGACCATATGTCTGGACAGCACGTTGTACTTTTTCGTGCAGCATCTTGTATCGCTTCGCAGCTGGGTAGCTTGCCCCTGCGACACCTTGCAAGAAAGTTGTCTTTTGCCGTGTGCAGTCCATCTGTAGACCTTCAAGGAAACTATTGAAGCTTTGCACTTACAAGTGCGATTCTTCGTACACCGCCAAACGCTTGACCCGTCCTGGCGTTCTCTGTGTAGCCAAAACTCGTGGCCACGATACAACAAAGTTCTTTTACCTTTTTTCGACGTGCTATACTCTCCAAGATTCTCCATGGTTTTGACATAGAGTAGTTTAGATTACTTGTTTTTTATACATGATGATTTAACTTATTATTACATCATGTCGAAATTTAAAATATAATTTAGCAACTTTTAAAATAAATCCTTACCATATATGGACAGCATTGGACAAACCACCTGAGATCAAAGACCCTATGTGGACAAAACACCTGAGATCAAAGACCCTATGTGGACAAAACACCTTTGATCAAAGCCGGACACAGCGCTTGTGATCAAACACCAGTTGATAGACCACCTGTGAACAAAGACCCTCTACTAAGAAAACACCTGTGGTCAAACCCCCTATGGTCAAACCCCCTATGATCAAACCCCCTATGATCAAAGCACCGCTATGGTCAAAGCCCCGCTGTGGTCAAACCCCCTATGGTCAAAGCCCCTATGGTCAAAGCTCCGCTGTGGTCAAACCCCCTATGGTCAAATCCCCTATGGTCAAAGCACCTGTGGTCAAAGGTCCTAGGACCTCATACACTTACACACTCATACACACTCATACACATACACACTCATAAACTTACAGACACATATATACACACTCATACACTTACACGCGCATACACTTACATATTCATACACTCATACACTTACACACATATACATACACACTCATAAACTTACAATATAAACACTCATACATTTACACACGCATACACTTACAAAGTAATACACATACACATACACACTCATACACTTACACACTCATACACACTCATACACACATATATTTTTGTATAAGTATATATACAGGGGTGGGCTGGCACACTGTTCTATCGGGAAAAATCCCGTGGGCTTCCAAGAAAAAAAAAACTCTGGGTAGACCCCAGAATTGTAACAGTCTTATTAATTTCTTTTTTCATTGTTAAAAAAAAATGTTGGAATTTCTCTATTTTACAACTTCCATTACTTTATAACAAAGCGTAACATTCGGTCTCTTTGTGAGACATAAAAACGCTCAATGAAAATTTCAATCTTGGGGCAGTCTCGTAACAAACATGTAGCCAAGGTGGACAAAGTTTACAGATCCCGGATGTCCAAGGGACCCTGATCGCACCCGCTTTATTTATTCTTAAATATTTTTTTACACGTTTGTTATCTCATTTGTTTGTTTATTTGTATGTTTGTTGGTTTATTTATTTAGTCGTTTATTTATTTAATCATTTATTTTAATTTAATTGTTTTTTATGGATAGAGAAAAAGATCTAATTAATGTCTCTCTACAGTTTGAAATTGCAAACATAGCAACGCTGTACCAGCATACACTGGAAGAACTTCATATAGAATATCATTTAGGAGAGCAAGAACTATTTGAAGATTTTTGTAAACATTTAGCTTCATTTCAACGCTTACGGAAGTTTTCGATGTCCATGAGGATAAAAACAGAAGCAAACGTAACTGTCTAACTACTAGTCTCATTTTATTTTCTTATTTTCAGTGCATTTCACTTCGGTGCCCATATATATATATATATATATATATATATATATATATATATATATATATATATATATATATATATATATATATATATATATATATATATATATATATATATGTGTGTGTGTGTGTGTGTGTGTGTGAGTGAGTGAGTGAGTGAGTGAGTGAGTGAGTGAGTGAGTGAGTGAGTGAGTGAGTGAGTGAGTGAGTGAGTGAGTGAGTGAGTGAGTGAGTGAGTGAGTGAGTGAGTGAGTGAGTGAGTGAGTGAGTGAGTGAGTGAGTGAGTGAGTGAGTGAGTGAGTGAGTGAGTGAGTGAGTGAGTGAGTGAGTGTGCGTGCTTGCGTGCGTGTGTGCGCGCGACAGTCCGGAAAATAATTATGGTGGGTGATTTTCGTTCCCTAAAACTTTACTCGACGCCAATTCAACTCCCCTTAAGATGCGTTTTCCTTTTAAAAATATTAACGTCAGAAAAAAAAATAAGCCTAGGGGGTCATCAATAAATGACCTCCCCCCTCCCCTTCGTCACACATCGTGGCACACCCTCCCCCCTAAAATGACGTCACACCTCAGCCTACAACCCCCCCTTCAAAATTGCAGTTGAATTTTTATTTTATAAGCAATAAAGTTTATCTACTTAGCTATCCCGTGTAAATCCTTCCGATTTTGGTCGGCGAAAAACCAACCATCCTGGAAAAGCTAGAAAGCGGTGTTTGCCGGTCACTGTTTCCTAAGGGTATTTGTTTTATAGTTACACAATCAAGGTAGAAAACATTTGAAACAAAATGTAAAGGCTTGTAGCCGTTAAATTTCTTAACTATGATAGTTCATAATTCAAAACTGAAGCTTAAAATGAGCTTTTATATTTTTAATTTTTCTACCCCTTTTGGCGCCCCTTCGTGTCAGCCCCCCTGGCTGGTGGTTATTACTTTGTTTTATATTTGTTTCATTTTTCACAA